>NC_054057.1:22803817-22957317 GCF_017639655.2 Falco naumanni | reverse complement strand
TGATGTTAGGATTAATACTCGCCCAGCCTTGAAATTGGTTAAAAAGTTTATTGCTATGG
Source organism: Falco naumanni (assembly GCF_017639655.2). NCBI lineage: Eukaryota > Metazoa > Chordata > Aves > Falconiformes > Falconidae > Falco > Falco naumanni. The sequence goes on along the minus strand of NC_054057.1, from coordinate 22,957,258 downwards.
ATGTCATAGTTCACATATGGAGGGGCTAACCAGCACAACCCTCAGATCTACGTGATCAGGAAAAAAAATGCCACACAAAGAGGTGCAAATCAATAATTCTAATGATCCATCTGCCAAAAGAAATTCCATTGGCTAAGCACTAATACAAAAAGTCAGCTTGATAATATGGATGAAGCCTAGCAGCAAAATTATCTGCAGATTCATAAACCCCTTGTAGTCCAGGTGATAAAAGAGCAATACTTGTGCATGTTACTGAAGAGGAGGAACAACATGGGTGTGCCATTTGCCTGTGTCAAACAGAGCACTAATATATTCTGACTGACCTGCTACAGATACATTCAAAAAACTCATTGATGAACCTCATTCAGGGAAAAAATATTTACATTCCTGGAAATTATAAGATCTTTAAACAAAGTCTGCTGAGCTAAGTCAGTATTAATTTTCCCCTAAGACACTCTCAAAATCAGTACCAGAGATCCCTGAGGAATGAGGGAAGTGATGGATTTACAATGGCTGATGATTTAGTTTATAAAAGAAGTTTGATCATACTGAAAGACATAGACAATTTTTTTTGTGTAATAGAGAGATATAATGCTGAACTTAAGTCTGATTGAATAGACACCATCTACCCAGGAATCGAAACCAAACAGAAAGAATTGAATTACACCAGCAATTCTTTTTACTAGCTCAGGCATCTTCTTGCTTCAGTATGCCCCATATCATGCCCATAGCTCATCCCTATAGTAGTATGCTGACTCCGGCCTCAACAATCGCTGCTGGGGTATTTTCTCCCACAGTCACGATTGCCCATTCCTCCGTTCCCTGGCTGTGCTCACATGCTGGCATGTGAATGAGGTCACTCGTGCAATCCATGCTTGAAATGCTCACAAGTCATTGACTGGCACTCTTTGCCCTGCAACACGTACTGCTTTCTGGTATGATTGGGAGAAATGCTGAAACAAATATACCACTTTGAGGACAATGCTAATTCTCACTAACCTATACGTGTGACTTCAGCTGAGCTAAGTTGCACAGGAATGTTCTGCGCCTTACTGAAGATATTCCCGTAAAAAGTAATACTTCTGTAGCCTTAAGAGATACATATAAACAAACATTTCAGCCACCCAGAATTCTGTTCATTTATTTTAATTTTTTTTTCTTTGACCAAACTACTCTCTTATTTATGCACCACCCTAAGGAATGGGTGCTTCATGCAGGAAGGGGAGTGATTTTATTCATACCAGCATCTCTGAACAACACTGCAGCCACCGTTTGCTCCTAAATGGACCACAAATACTATGCCTGTATTGATACAGAGAATTATGGCAAGTTGTTTCAAGCTTTAGTGTTGTAGCCTAATACTTATATAAGTTAACGGCATTCTAACTGAAAATGTATTTTACAAGCCTTTTTTTTTAATTTAATTTTATTTTTTTTTTTTGTTTTAGCTGCAACTAGAACACAGATATGAAAGATAATTCAACTTAAGGGCGGGTCATATGCTCAGCAAGGCAATAAACAGATCTACACCAACTAAAAATAAAGCACATTCCTTTTCATTCTGCAGTGTCAGAAAACTATTACAGAGATATATTCCTCCCCTCTAGTTTTGTGTTAAGTAAAAGAACAGAGTTTATAAAGCCAGGGTAAGCAAAGAGTGTTTAGATCCCTACAATCTCAGCATTTTAGAAAGAAAAGAATGAACAGAACCTCTCAGTGTCAGGAGAAATATGATGATTTCAGCAGTTTAGGAAAAAACACAGTATCATAGGTATTGAAAAAAGTTAGCAAAGGGCAAGACAAGTTTTGCTGTGGCCTGGGACATATGCTTAGATACAGGACATGATAGTTCCAAAGAACACAAATGAAAAAAAAATGATTCAAGTTCATGAAATGACAGACTATGGGAAAAGCAAGAGAGAATTTGACCTAAAAACCTATTTCTTAGAATACGATTCCTGTTCTAAAATTCAAAGAGAAGCCAAAACTAATAAACAATTAGTACAGTGTCGATGTTTATGCATATCAAATCATGATGTGCAAGGCGAAGAATATCAGCAGTTCAAGTTACTGGGTGAACACCCAGTGAGGTATATCCGTTGCTCAAAGCATTCACAGGGCAATGAGATGGCTGGGAAAGCCTGCAGAAGCTTCACTCCCTTAAAGACAGCACAAAAGGCCAGTAAAGACATGTGACTGGATCCAACTGAATCTTTAGAGAGCACCACTGAACAGACCTGGCTTCTTCAGTGTTGATGGCACTGAATGTATGAACATGGGTGTGCCTGTTCAGAAGGTTATAAATATGTAAGTATATAGTGTATTTACAGTTGTGTTAAACAGCAAAGGAAAAGAATGCTGTGAAGAATGACACATAGAAAACCATCTTCCAGCCTGACAGTCACAGCCACAATGCCAAGCCAGACTACCCACCAGAGAATGGAAAAGCCAAAGATGGATAGGCCAAAGATGTCGCAAATCAAGAAGAAACGTCACAACTGGGTTAGGCTCTCAGCCACAGACAGTGGACATGACTGTCCCAGCTGCCTGTATGGGATACCAGTGGCATCCCAGCTAGCTATCAGTGGGAAGTGAGAGGAGAAAACTGGCCTCTCACTGCAACAGAGGGCGATCATTTGCAATGAGGGCACTAAAGTACAATTCAGCAGATACGAAGGCATTCATCCCTATTTTAGCGGAAGCGTAATGCAACACTGAGCTTTGCTGAGATCTAGATTTACTGTTGTAAAATAGGTAGTAACAGCTCTAACAGGTAAGAGGGTGTGAGAATGGCACCATGGACACATTTGCACTCTCATGCCTGCACCTGTCTCATACACCCAGCTGAGTCTTAAAAGATGGTGGCAACTATCAAGAGACCAGGTTTTACCAGTAGCGGAGGAAACAGCTCATATATATAAGTTCCTTCTGCATCTTTACCACTGAGACAGAAATGCTGAAGATCTGAACTGTTGCTTTCATTTATTTCAGTAAGTTTTGATTTAAATTCTCCGCTTTCCATTTGGAAGTGGCAAAATGCCAGGAAGAATAGTCTTATTTGTTACAACATGGTTCTTTTTTGGGCTTTTCCAGGTAAAACCCATTCACTCTTGCAAGTCTCCCTGTGATGAAAATTCAGTCTCAGGTGCTGCAATGAGCAACAGCTATGAGGGTGAAATAGAAAAGAAATATGTGGTATCAAATCTTACACTAATGATTTGAAGTTGTTGCCATCTATATTCTGTATCATGATCTGAGTAAAACAAGCTTCGTGATTGCAGTCCTGTTCCTGCAGCACAGAAATCTCCATGAAAAGCACCACTGCAACCAGTATCGCTCTGGCTACAGCTGGTAGGGAGGCCAAGTATTTAATAGAAAATTATACTATCTCAAGCCAGCTCTAGATAATCGTCCTCCAAAGCAGGTTAGAGGAACAGCAAAGGAGTGATGAGGGGAAATGTACATTAGGCATAATTTTCTTTTTGAGTACACAGTTGAGGCTGGTTTTGCTTTCTGTTAGCCAAGGACAACAAAAGCCATAGCTGTGTGATAAACATTTTTTGAGCAAGCTGGACAGAAATGCCCTTTAAAATTCATCTAGGGGGGAATAAAAACTCTTTCACTTAGCAACAGTCTCTTAGTCCCTCAGCCCTTCTGAAAGTCTATCCCTCTGAAAAAGGTGCCTCTGGTCCTCTCTGTTCCTTTCGGGTTGTCAGCTGGGAATTGCAGCTCTCGCCTAATTGCCAGTATTTGGGTAAGGTTTTGTTGTACAGTGGCACCAGCTACTCCCACAGGTCCTTCAAGGGGCCACATGCACTGTTACACTTCTTTATCCCATGCTGTCAGTGTAAGACTGTCTGTATTTGCTATAACAGCAAGAAAATTACTTTTGAAAGAAGAATGCTTCTGACCCCACCATGTTTTGGACCATAAGTAAAACCTTGTGTCCCAACAGGCATTCTGGGAGGTGCTGGGCATGGCTTCATGTGAAATTTCAGGGCACACAGTTCCTTGAGCAATCAGATCTGATATGACTTCAATCCTCATCTGCAGAAGTTTAACACATCTCAGATCTTTCTGGCAGCGCTAGAGTTTTTGCTGATGCTGAGAACATTTTGATGCTAGTTTATATCTTTTCCTGAGGAAGCACAGAAAGAGAAGCCAAAGCTTTAATTCTTCTAAGCTATTCTTTTTATTTTTCTTTTGATATGCATTTTTACCCATAGGCCACTTGGTTTCTAGCTGTACTTGCCAGTCCCACAAGTGCTTTGGAACCCTTCTCAAAGGAAGCTTCTTCCTTGTCATTTGTTTGCAGAAAGCTAACTGAATAAAACACACTCATCTCTAACTTCTCCTTACTGTCTTTTCTAGGAAGACATACTACTTCTAACTTCTGCAAGCTTCTAGGGTACGTAGGGTACTACCCATAGCACTGCAACACACATTGTGTTGTTGGGAGAGGAGGGCTGTGTGAGTGATGCTCCTCTGTGCTATTAAATACCACAACCAAAGCCTAAATACTGTGCTGACATGAACTTCATGAATACAAAAAAGAGACTCACAGGTTGGTAAAAGCAGCAAGGATTCTAAAAAGCACATTCCCACACCCTAGGATATCTGTGCTCTCAAGAATATCTGTTTGCTTCTGTTCCCACCTTGAGTGAAGAGGGACAGAAACAAGACTAGCTGCCATGATTCACAACTGAAATACAGAAATGCTCTACAGGGCAAAGGAGTGGTAGGATAAGTGCTACAATAGACAAGCAGGCTCAGTCAGCACATTGCTGCGAGCAGATGACGTGCCAGCAGAAAAGAACAGCAGTCCCAAGACAATTGTGGCTGGCCCACAACCTCAGTCTATGTCAACTCTGTGGCCTGTAAGCCAAAGGTTTGCTTTTTTTCCCACTCCCTGGCATACCACATGGCATCTCCAACTTTACACAATTACTGACTTCTCTCTGGATCTTTGGGTGAAGGAAACAAAGCCAGGAACGGACTCCAGAGAGCAGCAGACAGTATGTTAAACATCTTTCTGAGAGCTGAACAAGGGTAAAAGCTGCTCTGACTCTGAAGAACCCTCCTACCTCATTCAACCCAGCTTCCTTGAACCTCCGCACATGTGACAGCAATCTATATCCAAGAACAAAGCAAGTCCCTTTTCTGGTCATCCAGGTTCTTTTTCACAGATATGTAGAAGGTTTTCCTTTTTCATGATGCTCTCAGTCTTTGCTGGTCCCTGTAGTAGGTGACTTTGGTTCTTCATGCAGTTCCTGTATTGCTGGAATTCATCCATTATAAGAGGCTGAAGAATCCCTTGATTCTTGTGGAATGGCTTGAAGAAAAAAACCCTCTACTGGATTACAGCTCACTGAACATAGCTGAAGGTATTTAAATGAATGAGAATTATACTTATACCCAGGCTGTTCATTACTTTCACTGCAAGGCCATTACTCTAGCTACTGTGCCTTTGTAAGTTGTGCATCCTCTAACAATGGTTGTGGTGTCAAAACAGTGAGATACAAACATTATTTTTTCTCAGCCAAGAAATCAATTATAAGGCTGCTCCTGAAGAATCTCCACATGTACCAGTATGTAACCAGCATTAAATTAATCAGATTAACAGGTCTGGGGCTCCTCTGCAGCAACACATACTGTTAGAACCAGATGCTTGGAAGAGATGAGAAACGATAGTTCAAAATGATGCTTCCTTCAGAAGAACAGAGCAATACTAAGGGGCAAACCCAGACTAATGCCTGTCTCCACACACTGTCAGAGAAGTCGGTGATAGAAAAGACGTAAGGTAATTCAACCTTTCTCTGGGACACTAAACAACATAGCTGAAAAAGGGAGGATTTTCAGCTAGTGGGGAGGGGGGATAGGAGGAGTCTGGGAAACTTGACAGGCCAAGTTTGAGTGCTCAGCAACATCCCACCCACAGTATGGGGTTCTACCTACATACACCATAGGGCAGGATAAAGGCAGCCCCCCTTCCTTCCCTTGACAGTGCCCCCGCACGGGCGGCGCGGCGGCCCGCGCCAGAAGAGGGCGCTCCAACACCAACCAAATCCGGGAACTGCCTTAATCAGCGCTTCGAGCTAATTAACGCTCCGATTAAAGGCTCCGGTTTTGCGGGCACTGGCTCGCTCGCACTGAGAGGCGGATGCAGGCAGCGGACGTTACAGACGTGCTGCAGCGAAGCAGCTGCAGTTTATTCACAGAAGCCTCCCTTTTTGTTTTCCTTTTTTACCATGCAGGCCAAATTCTTTGCCAAAGGCAGAGATTGAAGAACATGACTCAGGCAGGGGAGCAATAAGGCTATTTCATACCCTATTTTATTCCTGGGGGCTGTGAGTTTCCTCATTGATCCCATTCCTGCTCCTTCCCCAGCGTGCAGTAGCTACAGGGACAGACACGCAGCGAAACCACAGCTGCTCTTGCAAGAACCATGGCATGCTGGCTCCTGTCCTCTTGCTGCTCTCACATGTGTCACCTCTCCCTTAGGCTTGGCATGTCTCCTGCACAGTGAGGAGACAGCCAAGGGGCTTCTGGAGTGCAAAGCCCACATCCCACCCACCTGCAATGCCAAACCCCTAGCCTCCTGTAGTGCCCAGGATGCCAGAAGCATCCCTTGAATGCCTGCATCAGGGACTAAACTGCCCTGTGGGTTCCCCCAGCCCCCTCCCCCATAATCTGAATCACAAGGTCTCAGTGCTGGATAAGTACAGGTAAAACATCCTTATTCCCATTTCATACCGCAGAAGCAAAAGGTTTATACAGGTAGATCAATTCTGAGCAGATCATACAATAACTAGGAAAACTTCAGGTGGAGCCAGCCATAACAGGACCGGTAAGCTGATAGCCCCAGAAAATCACTGCCTTCCCCTCTGTTAATGTTTCTTTTATAAAGTCTCTAAAGAGGGGACGGGATGGGTTATGTTAGATTATATATGGGTTACACTCTTGGATTCACTGTACATATGAACATCAACAACTTAATTGATGGTGTATGTCCATCCCGTAGGAAAATATGGCATTTGCTGGTGGGCCAACCAGAAAAATATCTCATTTGAAATGATGAAAAAGTTTATTTCAATGCTAGCAGGCAAAGGACTGCCACTTTTTGTCACTGCAGCTGCTCACTGGTGTGCATCTGCTCGTTCACTCCTTTAAGTTCCACTACTGCCATAAATCCAAAATTTGTTTATTGAAGTCCCTGAGGTTTGATCAGCCTGCTTTTGTTACAGCCTGGTAAGACAACCTGCCCTTAGCTATCGATTTGATTTAATTGCATAGATATATTCTTTAGGAAGAACATTATCCATGCTTAAACTTATTTTTTAACCATTTTCAGTGTCCTGAGGGGCCAAACTTAGAAGTGTGTTAATGTATAACAAACAAGGTTGCTCTTTGTTCCTGCAACTGCTCTGATAATATGGTGACAGGATAAGCTTCACCTAGTGGACGCTGCTGTGAACTTGTACTTATACGTCCCAGGAGTCCCTGGACAGGCCACTTGCTCTGCCCTACACTCCAGTTTCCCATCTGCAAAATGCAGCTGGTACTTCCCTGCCTGTCAGGGGCAGTGGGAATAAAACCCTTCTAGGATTGCAAGATGTTTGAAGACTGCATTAGTGAAGGCCATATAGGTGCCGAGAACAGATATGTATCTACATATCCAGACAGCTACAGACTTATTGTGACTCAATGAAGTTTAAATATTGTAAGATAAAAGCTGCTATTTCAAGCTTATTAGGCTCAAGGAAATCCATAATAAAAACAAACCATCAGCACAGAAATAACTGGGATTATTCACACCCAGAAGAAGTGAGAGAAATCCCTTGTCAAGGTCACTTCTGAGACCTCGACAGACTGAGGAGAAAAAAAAAATATTCCAATGTATGAAATCCATGACAGAAAAAAGATGTAAGATTAAAGCTTCTTTCCCCATTACTTATTCAAATAGAGAAAAAAATCCAATGTTTTATCTCCAGCTGAATAATCCTGAAGGCTGAAACACTGAAAATGAGTTTATATATACCAGGCCAGATTTACCCTTTCTACAATGCCTTGAGGAACAGGTCTGCGGCATAGATGTGGTCCAGAATATTCACTCTTCAGGGAAAAATCAGTTAATCTTGAAAGCACACCAGCCTCTCATTTGCTATACATTGCTGGAGTGTCAGGAGACAACTGTCTCATGATTTACCCTCTCCTCAGCTCTGGCCCAGTTGAAACTGATAAATTACAAGGTTGGCTAGCCTTTAACCCCCTGGCTAGAGATTGTCCTTCTAAGTGCTGGCACACAGGAAATTCTTGTTTTAAAATATGGGAGTGACACTAGCAGAGCATTTCAATCAAAAGGCAATTCTGATCCAGCAAAAGCACAAGACTGGTCTTATTGCCACCTTGGCTCTATTGTTTCGAAGCCTTAGATACACAGTCGCTTGTACTGACACCCATAATCACCACCATTCATTCACCCACAGTCACACAAGCTCTTACAGCGGAGATGAGCCCGAGCTACAAAATTCTGCTCTGGATCCAAAGTCCACCCTGTGTCTCCCTAATCGTGGATGTAGTTTTGTTCAGCCTCAACTCTAATACAAAGAGTCACAATTACAGACACAGCACAGAAACATAGACATATGAATCTCCCTAAGGGGCAGCCTGTAAACATATATGGGCTTAATCAGATCCTTATCCCTGTAACTAACAACTAAAGGAGCATGAAACACAGTATTACGCACTACGTGGAAAATGAGCTCTTCAGTACTACCCTGACCTTGCCAACTAGAATGTATTTTGTGCCTGCCTGTCCAACCTGGACAAGCTGTACACTCAGTGTAAGGGATTACTGTGGTAACTGTGCACGAGTTACTTGTTACAGGGAAGCTCTGGGACCTTTCCTGTACCAGATCCATTGTTTTCCCACTTCTGCATTTCAGTGACCCTCTTTGGTCTGAGGCTTCCCCCTACCAGGTTGCTTCATTCCTCTGCGTCAGAGTGCATGTGTGTGTGTTACGTAAAGCATGTGGGAATGTTAGTGTGGACGATTTACGCAGCAGAAAAGTGTCATATGTCTGTTTTGCAAGATATAGAGTGTTTCATATGTAAGTTACTAGCAAGATATAGGTACAGATAAAGGCATGGATATAGACATGCACCTGTATAGTTTTGGAAAATGTCAACACTTTCCTATGGCACAGGGTAATGTGATTTAAATCTACTAATACCAGAGAAGAGGCAATACACTGTTCTTAGATGTTGTCTGAAGGATGAAAACATTTGGTGAACTCTTGGTTTGACAGCTGGAGCAAAGCACTGCTATTCAAAGCAATATGATAAAAATACAGTAGTGAGAACCTTCTAACCAACTATGGCAAAATAATTTCTCATGCTATTTCTTTTTAACCTTGTATTTCACTCTTCTGCAGTTGATTTCAAGTAATGTATTTTTCCTTCTTTATTTCAAAGGAAATGGAGATCGAAGAGCGTTGTAAATCCACAGAAGAGGAGTTACAGGGATTGCCAGTTACCTTTTGCTGCTGCTACCCTTCTACTGTAATAGAAACGTGAGAACACAGAACTGGAAAGGACCATCTGGAACCATCTGTGAGCCGTTCCTCGCACTGTAGGCTACTATGAATTAGATGTTTAATTGCATACAGTGCATAGAACATGCACTCCACATGTCACAGGCCATAAAACAGTTCCTGTGTAACACAATTAAGAAAGATGATGAATAATAATAAGCACCCACAACAGTAATGTGCCATAGATAGAACATAGCATCAAGCATCATAGCATCTGAGTCCTGTGGGCTATCATCATTTTAGGGTGGAATGTTTTTAATAAATAAAGCATGAATTTTGCTGAAAGAAGGTAAAACCAAGAAAAACCCAGCATCCACTACTCCTACCCAGGGGAGGATTTCTTCTTCACCTCGAAACTGGCAATCCATTTAGCCTGGAGCGTGTGAATCAGATTCACCTCCCACTCACTTACAGGAGAGCAGTTCATGATGAAAGCATGTGTTATTGCCTGTAATTAATCTCCTTTTCATTTCCCCCCATCAGTAGTACTACAGCCACTGTATTTCAGCCATAAGGCAGGTTTGAAAAAGCTAGAGAAGACCATACAGGAGATGCGCAACTCTGGACCAACTCACTTTACCTGAGTATGTACTACAAAGGTTTAAGGGTGTCATAGCAGCGCACTGATCTGCTGCCAGTGGCCTTGTAAAGAAAATATAAGAAGCATTTGAGGTTGCGTTAAAGGTATAGCTGAAAAAGTGCATCAAAAATGCTGCTGTTTTGAGGGCTGGGCTGAAAGAAGACCTTTCTTCCTATCTATTCCCAGTAAGTCTTCCTTACACACTATGACTATTAAATCTAAAAAGGAAAAGTAACGGCTAATGGAGCTTTTAACTGGATGGCTTTAGGGTTTTGGAGGATGTTATCTTCCAGGGTTAAGGCCAGACTGAATCCCAGCAGCTTCAGTTTGCAACAACCATAAAACAGAGCATAAAACAACTGTCCAGAAGTAAAAAAAAAAAAAAAAAGGGAAGCTTACTGCTTCTTTTTCTCTCCCTTGATCCTAATGGGCTGATCAAGAAAAATGTGGTCTGTGTAAATGGAAGGTATTCCATAAGCACATTGAGTGGAGCTTACAGTATCCCAAAGGAGCTATTCATCAGCTCCAACAGGAACATGCACCGGGAGGCCTTCACTGAATTAAAAACAACAAAAAAAGAGCTATCCACTTATCTTATCATTTGGTTATCTCTGATTTCAAGGAACGCATAGAGAAATGTTAAGCACTCACCAGACTTTTAAAAAGAGCTCCTTAAGCCCAATGTCTTTTTTTCCCAGTAAGTACAGGAGAGATATCCAAAGATTTCTGCATGTACTGTCTTACATTAAAAGTACTTTTTAATTACATTTACATTACATGGGATTTAAATAATATTTTTTTACTGATTTAGAAAAAGCTATTAAAATCCAGACTGTGCAATTCAATACTCTATTGACAGACAGTTTTAAATACCACTGGCATGTACTAGTGTCCATTCTGCCTGAGCTTCAGCAGAATTTTTTTAATTAAATTTAAAATTCTTTAGGGACTATAAAGTGAAAAAAATAATTGGTCAAGGTTCAATCTTACGAAATACTAAACATTTTCAAGACAGATTGAGTGTCCTCAGTTTTATCTTAATCCAAATGAAAGTTGATGGTGCTCAGTGTCTATCAGAAATGCTCAGCACTTTGCAGGGTTAAATCCCCCAAGAACAAGCAAACAATATGCTCTGAATGCTGACAAGCCTTTAGAAAACACTCTAATAATGACCTCAACCATGACCTGGAGGGACTATTTCTTGTGGGGCCAGAGATAATTCAGCCTCTATGCGAGTTCACACTCAAGACTTTTCCCACCAGAAATGGTCAAGTTGCACAAATTATGAGTTAACAGTCTTAGGTTTTAAGATACAAATTCCTGTCTGTCAGGAAGCAAGAGCTATAAATGAATTTTATTTAGGAGTTGAACAATGGTGAAAAGAAGGGTACTCTGTCTGCTAAGTTGCTGTTCTCGGGAGACTTCCAGCTTCCATTGAGAAGGTATGGAAAGAAGAACCTTGTTATATTGCACAGCTTACTCAGTTCACAATCAGTAAGGCATGTTGACTCCACGGTACGTATGTAAGAACTTCTGCACTGTGTTGGTTACTGATCTATGGGGCATACAAAGAACAGACACGTTTTAAATTTCACTGAGGTACACAAACTTTTTTTGTCTACAGGGTAACAGGGGAAACTAAGGAGACAAGTGTTAGAAATCCACTGAGACTTGTGGAAGTTATTAAGGCAGTTTTGAAGTCAGCTGATCCTTCTACAATCAGAAATGAAAATGAGCATTATAAACTTCACTGACTGCACAACCTTTTTCCCAATAGTTGGGTACAATTAGCTCAGAAGTGAAGGGTGACAGCTTCTAAACATCACACCTTTGCTGTGCAGAAGGGCTTTGGAAAGGGTAACATGCAGGTAGAACTGTGATGGAATGTTAGATCAGTGGGATATAACTGTCAGGCAGAACTGGTCAAAAAGGCAAGACTGAAGAGGATCATTTGTAGAAAGTGCCTTTAAGCTGGGAACCTTAATGACTGCAAATGGGCAGAAATTTGGCCTTGCTTGTCTCCCAAAGACATTATCTCTATTCCAGGATTAATCCTTTCAGCTTCTGACATACTGGTACAAGTTCTGTCAGGAGAAAGAGCCTCTTTTTCCTCAGCCTCCTCCATTCACACAGATACCTTTCAGCTAACGTTGACCCACTCATGTCACTTTAACTGGGTACGACACAGAATGGTGGGACTGCCAGGAGGCAAACCGCTACACTTCTTCTACCTTAGCTTGTATGATTAAATCCCTCAGAATCAGAATACTACAGCATATAATGAACTTGCATCTTGTCAAATCAAAGGGATAGCCAAGTGACTGAAGGTAGTGGCTTAATATGACACTGCATTATAATGTGGCCCTGGAGAATAAAACTCAGATGAAATTATTTGGATAGAAAATTTTTGACCATATCAAGGTTTTTTCCAGACAAAGATGTTGACATGTCTAAACTGAAGCTTAGCAGAAAAAGGCAGCTTCCTGAATATCTTTACTGGGAAACAAAGATGGAAAAAGTACCTGGAATTTCTCTCCTAGGTAGAAGTGCCAATTATTCAGAAACTGACAAATGGGTTTTGAAAGACTTTTCAAATTACATTCTCGAATATTAATAATATGGACATTTAGAAACAATACAAATGATTGAAGTAGCCAGAAAATGTCATAAACTGAGTATTTAGTCCAGAACTTTATTTTTTGAACTTTCAGTTTGATTTTTTATTCTGTTGCAGCTTGGGAAAATTTTAAAAATTCTAGCAGCTTTCATGCTTTATCCTTTTCTGCCAATCCTGCGGACTTCAATAGACACAAAACTTCCTTTTCTTTAACCATGGACTTGTATTCTATAAAAGTAAAAATGACATCTGACAAAGGCTTCAGACCTAACTGGGTGGACAAGGATAGCAGAAGAAAACCAGTGACAAAGTATGCATGAATAAGACTGTATTTTGGAGGTCAAGAAGAGTGAAAGTTGCGAAAAGTTATATTGAGTTACACAAACTTCATGAATTTCCTGACTTTTCTTAAAGCAAACAGCAAAAGGCCCTTTGTTCAATACAAATGAGAATAATTGTTATTGTTGTGCAGAAAGGTTAGGATAAGGCTCAAGATACGGCTCCAAAAATGAACTGTGTTGCCTCACTTTTCACGGAAGATGCATCTGTTAAGCGTAAAGGGCAAGGTTACAGAGTGAATGCAAATAGAATTCCTAACAGACACATCTGAAGTAAAAACTAAACTGAAACAACTAAGCATGCTCAAATCACAAGGTAGCTGCCCCCCCCCCCCCTTTTTTTTTTTTTTTTTTTTTTTAAAATTGGCCTGTTAAACAGTAAGCCTGGTAACAATCTGTTAGTAAATCTGTCAAGCTGTGGGAGCACTGAATTACTAGCAATTTTTGAATGTGGCAGCCAGAGATAACTGAGGGAAACGTGATCCAGGCAAAAAAGGGCATTTGACTGATCTCAGGAGTACTTTAAAGAAGAGAATAATTGAGGGCATGCAGCTACATGCAGCTGAGTAGCAAAAAGGTAAAAAGTGGACACAGTTTCATCAGAGGTACTTCATGTCAGAACACCCATGAATCTTTCTTTGATACAAACAAAAATTTCCTAGAAAAGATAGTTTGTATTTCAGTAAAATATTTGGTATGATGCTACAACAGAAATTACTAGGAACCTGAAGAGGAATTGTGCTTTAAAGATCAGTCATGTCCCAGAACAGAGTATGGCCCATTTCTGATATTTCCAAACCTTCTCCTCTGTGTGGAGTAGAACTTCTTTCCCAGTGATTTTCTCAGGAACAAAATCTGGGAAATAAGACATTTTACTTAAAGTCTTCAGGAACTCCAGGAGAATATGATGCAATGATGGTTGAAAATTGGACCTGTGAATAGTTAGGACTAACAAAGGACCGTTAGAAAAAAACCTTTGAAAGACAGCTACAAAGGCCAGAGATAATGGTTATAACGATATTTGTATTACTGGCAACAATCTGAGCTATCATCAGAAGAGGCTTTAAATCTTAGACACAAGGAAGAAATATCCAAGAACAAAGATGCCAGTTAGGAGTCATATCCAGCTTGGCAAGCATTACAAATGCACTGGAGCTAGAGAACTCTTCCCTGAAAGAGATGGCAACTGAAATGGCCTAGCAGGTGGAGTCATCATCTATCTATTACACAATACCAACCATGCCACATTTGATGGCACTGAGCACACAACCACTGAAATAGAAACGCGTGATGTGTGACCACAGCTGATAGATCTCACAGACCCATGGTGACAGCCATGCCTAGCATCAGTGCCTCTGATAAATTCAGAAGTCTCTTGACTTCTTCTTGACTGGCATGAAGGCTGATGACTGGTGTCTATACTTTCCTGCCTGATGTGTCAGGAGCTGTAACAGTGTGGATTGCCCTGCAAGCTCTAAGAAGTATGATATTCCTACTGTGCAATCTCTGCCTTGTTAGCACAAAAAGAGAGGCTAGTTTCAAAAAGAGCAGAAACCTGTTTTAGAAAAAGAATCTCAGGAGAAGGGACTCCATAAGGGTTAGTCCCTCAAAAATAATCTTAAATGAATGTCACTGGCTGAAACTGAGAGAAGATGCAAGCCCTTGACAAGGGGGCAATCACAGGAAAAATGACAAAAAACATTCAGCAAGACACTGTACAAACTGATGGCTGCTGTACTGGCCAGGTGCACCTTCATATGAAAAAAGGCAGTCTCAGTCATCTATAACTATATCAGAAGATTCAATGAAATTAAGTGGGCCCCATCTACTTGAATGCTATACAATGCAATGTTTCTTACTGCTCTAGTCTACTATCACAACCATTAGGAGGATGCAGAGTGCTACAGGGGCAGACTCATTAACTCTGCCTTTGCCGTTTGGTCTGAAGGAATGATATGGCATTTGCAGTGCATACACGGCCCAAAGAAACTGGGCTTAATAAGCATAAATTGACATGACAAAACCCGCAGGACACCACATGTAGATGTGCTTGAGAAGTCCACCTCCCTTCTGTTACTTCCTAACACCTGGCAAGTGAAGCACTTGGCTTCACACACACACAAAAATTCATCATCATCTGTTCATGTCTGTGTATATATATGTATGTAGATGTAACCATATATGAACATACAGAAACTGATTAAAAGAAAATACTAAAGAAAATAAAATTTCTTACAACTCAAGTTATATAATGTTGTTTGGTGCTACATTATATTTTGCAGCATGATGCTAGTATATCTTCAAGTCTATCATCTTAGAAAATGCAAATACTGGAGTGAGGTCATACAGGGGCAAGTTATCAAATCTAGGCATACTGAATTTATGAATAAGCATGTTAAGTAATTCCAGCCAAATTCTAAACTGGGCAATTAACTTCTGACTGCCTGTATTTTCCTTGAGATGTGAAATGGATACAGACTTCTTTATTTCCTAGGCTGAACCTTTTTGGCTTTGAATTTAACGTTCATAAAAGGTGCCAGATTAATGGCCTGGAGACTAAAATGCCTTTTATGCACAGAACAAAGTACATTACAGGCAGAAGGAGCACAAGTTCCTTGAATTGTTTCAGTAACACTGTCCAAACATGACATGGACAACTTCTCTTTAAAGGTTATAGCATATTTCAAGACAGACTGGAGTAGAAAATTAGGCAAAATGGTAAATATGACAAATAACATGATGTTAAATTTGAATCAGACAGCCTTGAGAAGGACTGACATTTAAACGTTACGGCAATTTATGGTTAACCTAAGTGGACCAGAAGATTAAGCATGATCAGTTGACATGAAGTTAAGCAGTCCTTATCTATAGTAGTGTGTATTTCTCTAAATTGCCTTATTTTATAGGTGTTCTTTAGTGATACGATTTCTTTTTTTCCTAAAGCCCTTTACTACCTATTAAAACCATAGATTCTGCTGAAATATTGAACAGCATGTTATTTCAATAAATTAGACACAGAGGAATGCAAATAATTGATAAGGGAAGCTAAAAGTACTCATGAAACTCCATGATCAATAGGAGTTAACTTCAAAAATAAATACTTCTTGTCCCAATTAGTTTATAAATCAGGCAGAAAAGGAATACTAGCAATACATCAGGTCAAATTCTATTTGAAGTTTTTCTGTCAGCAATAATGACAGAAAAAGGGCAAACATGTATGATAAATATTTCTGTTCTGTATTTTTCTGTAAAAAAGAAAAGAGACTGCATGCATGTTTTATAATGAATTACTTTGTGTTTTAGCAATAACTACAGATATTGTTCAACTTCATGTATTTATGTTAACCATTCCCAGGTCAAATGCATTTTTCCAAGGTATTTTAAAGGAGTTGACTTCAGTGCTCTCTTATCTCCTGAGTGTTGGGCTTTAACGTTAATAAAATAAAGAGAGAATTCAGATTATTACAAAAAGGACCTAGATTCATTAAACTCTGCTGGATTCTTAAAGATCCAGATAAGTCAAACTATCTTTTCCTATGTTTAAAACAGGTACATAGGATGAGAATCATTATTGCACATTGGGCACATTGACACTGAACAGGACAAAATAACTGGTTTTGGATTCCTTCAGTAAAAAAATTAAAGAGTGAAAACATAAATAATACCAGTCTCCATGATTTTATGGAATACCGATCTGATGAGTATTTGGAATGGAAAATCAATGTGGTAATTCAACATAGCAGACATTAAATGTGTTTATATCAAATTAAAAATTGGTTGATAAACTTAACTATTCATGAGGAACTGTACAGAATAAGGCAATTAATTTTAATTCCACTGAACCTTCCAGTGTCTCAGTGTTACTTAGTATAGCAGTTGAAAACATTACATGGAATATAATAATAAATCACTACGGGCAATGGCTAAAGGTAATGAAAGTTTGGTGCCACAGTAATAGTAATAAGAGTAGATCACTTATGTAAAGTACTCAGTTGACAGTGATCTGTATAGATGACCTTGTCTTACATACTGACCTGACTTCCTAAGTTCTGCTCAAGTGCATTACAGGTGTCTTAGTGCCGCAGAGAGCAGTGCAATACAGCTTTCAACAGAATTTATGTCATACCCACGGCAATTTACCCCAGGAGAAAAAAATTTAAAAGTCACAGTAAATAAACTAAATAAGTAAAGCTCTTTGTATTGTGTTGCAAAGGAGTAAGAAACTGATGCTTCCCCAGGCTGTGAAACTATACCTTAAAATAAAAAAAAAGGGGGGGGGGGGGGGGGGGGGGTGGTAGGGAAGGGGAGGGGATGTTAAAGAGGGGCACAAGATCAGAACGGTTTCAGGAAAAATACAAGAATGACTTAACCTGGGAAGAGTGTTCGTTAGTGACAAACTTATGAAGCTCAAAAAATTAACCTTCCAAAGAGAATGTTAAGATCAAATTTTAATGATGATTTCCAAATCCCTACAATAAGAGAAAGTATCAGACAGTAAAAACATCTCTAAGTAGCTGACAAACACATGACAGTGTAGAGTGGCTGGAAGCTAATGTTAGCTAAATTTAAACTGGAACTAAGGGGCACTTGCCTACTAATAATGACAATTATTCACATCAGTAATTTGCCATGGAATCTGTCTTATTCTGTATTTGTTTTATTCAGATTCAACAAATGATTTTAGTGAGAACTTAGGAACTTCTTATGCTGTTGAACCTGGTCTTTAGGATCTTTGTCATCAAGAGTGGACATATTTGTGAAAACAGCATTTGGTCACATTGGAGAAATGGGAATGCAGGTATCATTGAATTAATTTCTACATCTTTTATCTTATAGAAGGTGAGACTGGATTATATAATGATAAATTTATTATTCTGCAACTATATCATGTTGTGATGTTTTCCTGAGGAACTACACAGTCTACTTGGAAAAAGAGACCATTATTTTACAGAAGTTTAAACACCACAGAATTGAAGAGCTAGAAATGACTGTTGGCCATATCAAGAACAACCCAAGACTTACTCCACTTTAGCTGAAGTCAAGGAGAGTTTTGCTGTTGATTGAAATAGAAATTAAATTAGGTCTTTAGAGAAAAAGGTATATATCTGTGACCAATCTCTCCAATAATCTATACTGCCCAAAAGGAAATTTACCCATTCTAACATAATATGTGGAAAAAAAAAACAGTCAAAAGCTATAGAAATACCAATCTCAGATTGCCAGGTGTTTTGTTGAAATTCATCTACCTTTATGTTTGATCTGTCTGCCTAGTACTTCCCATTCATCCCATTCTTTATTCTTTTCCCTGACCCTTAACAGATGAAAGCTGTCTAACTCAAAGTCCTAGCTGTATTTCCTTCCCCAGTGTAAATGAATCACTTCCTCTAATGAAAATACTCTCCCTTACTGTCTAAATAGCCCTTCTCAGCTGCAATTCTCTTAAAGTAAGAAGGTATCTTTTGGCCTCAAAATGTCTGCAATATGGAGTTAAAAGTAAAGGGTAGAGTTTGTCTCTTCCTTGGTCTTAGGCAATAGGTCAGCAAGACTAGAAAGATATTGGCTTCTTAGCAGATGACTAATTAAATATCCTTCAAAAAATCATCAACAACAAATTGCCCTTGGAGTTTGGTTTATTTGCCTTTTTATACAGATAGATTTACAAGCAGGCAAACATTTTATGTTATCTAAAACAAAAAAGGAGAAAATACACAGTGGAATGTACCAGTGCTGAAACCACATTCAGAGTATGATGATAGCCTATATCTGAAGAGCTTTAATATGTTATACTACAGAAGATGATGTTTTCACTATAATAAATACCACTAATGTTTTATATAGCAAGTGATTTCATCCTATGAGGATCTCCTGGAATGTCCCAGCTTCCAGTTAAAGATATTCTCTTTCATCTCTAAATAGATTACACCTTTAGCAGGTGTTTGAAATAGGCAGAGGCCTGTAGCCTCATAAAGAGGAAAAAAGGGGATGATTGGTCAGACATGAAAAGTGAGAGCTGCTAATTATTTTCATATGACACGCAAGAACTGTTATAGCAAAGTTGACTAAAGCTGAGCATGAGTTAGCTAGTCCAATTCAACAATGATGTCACCCAGTTTTTGCTTTCTGCAAATTTATGATTAATAAAAGGGAAGGATTATTACAGTAACTTACTCTTAGTGGGCAAGGAGTGACATCAACAGCAGCTGAGCAAACCGACCAAACTTAGCTGTGTGTTGTTGAGGTTTTTTTTCTAGCAGTGACTAACAAGGGACTAACATCATCTGACAGCACAAAGGGCCCTTGAAACTGGAAGGATGCTTCTGATGGAAGTTTTGAATAGAAGCCACCATTTTAACTCTTCTACTTCATTTTACAGTTGCAAGATATTTTGGTTGGCCTGCAGCAAGCTCTTGCCTTTCTCCAGTCATTATACGCACACACACGCAAACTCCGAACTGGCCAAAAACTACCAAAAAGGCTATTGCCTTTCCAACATAAAGCTGCACAACCCCTGTTTTTTGCCTCATCTGCTGCTATAATAACTTCTTTCTTCATTGCTAATTCCATAATATCTTTGCAAAAGGAACTTAACACATCTTTGGAGCATGGATTTTAAAAGGAACAACACAAAAAAGCTAGGCGTGGAATGTAGAATGCCAAGCCTCTGGTTAATCTCTGCAAGAATGCTGTGTTTAATTACATTTTCTTTTTTCAAATTGATAGAGACTTACAGCAATCCTGCTTGCTTTTTAACCTTTGAAAATTTGCCCTCCTAAAATTAGCCTTGGCCACCTGGAAATATTTACCAACGGAACTGAAATTCTCTTGTGAAAGCACCACCAGTGTAAATTGAATTCTTACCTTTGTAGTTTAACAGCACTTGCATTATACAGCCCTGAATATAACTATGAGGTGCCCTGAGAGAAGGTCAGATACTTTGGACTCTTTCTATCAAGTTAACTTTTTCATGTGAGGTGGACAGCATTTGCACTGATAATAAAAAGGGCATATGATGCTACTTTCAACTTCTCTGTTCTGCAGGCACTAAGAAAACAGCTCCAAATGAGAACCACAGAGGTTTGATGTTACATTACTAAAAAGTTCTCTGAGCTGGGACAATTCAAATGCCCTTTTTGAACATCAATTAAACAAAAGATAGAGTGTGCAAGCTAATCATTTACTTGTCCAAACGCTAATAACTTTGTGCTTCTCATTTTCACAAAGACATCTTTTGAGCAAAACAAGAACTTTCTAAACTGAATCAGTGAATAATAGTCCCAATGGTAATATCTGGAAACTCAGCCAGAAGATGAGCTGTGGAGTACTACAGATACTGAAATGTTCAATCACAGAACAGTTAACTGTATCCTAAACATTTTCTGTTGGAGGCTTTGTGCAGCTTGGAATGGTTTTACAGTTCATAAGTAGGTATCAACATATTTTAGCAAGTAGGAAGACAAACTTGGGAAACATGGAAGGTTCCAATTTCCATCATGACCACAGGCTTCTTTGGTAGCCCTGGACAATGAATTAAGCACTATGACCAAGCTCCCACGTTTTATCTTCCAAGTTAAAAGACACATACCTATTTCAGAGGATACAGTGGTGATTAATCAGTTGATTTCTGAAAAGATCTGCATACCATCTGAATACCAAGTATTCATGCTACCAGTGATCAGTCATTTTATCCCTTATACTTCACAGTTAGAACCAAAAAGACAAGTTCAGATTCTGTGCAGTTCTTGCTGTGTTTTAGCCTGTTCTTGAATCTCAGAATATGCTTGGGAACACTTTTCTTGGTTTTTTTTCATGGTGTGACCAGATTTTCAGCAGACACCTAAAAATGTCTCACACATCTGCAACTCTAGTAATATATGTCCAAGAATTTCAATATTTGCATGTCTAAATAGATCATTGTATGTAGAGATCAGGTAATGAAAACTATCACTTAATGGGTTATTTCATTTCTATGAGCTGGAGTGGTCAAAGGAAGCTACTGGGGTAGCTTTACATAAAAGAATCAGCTCCTGACTTTCACCTTTCTTTCTGATTCAGATGTCGTCCTGCACTCCCAGCCTTGCTGCCCGCCCGTGTCTGTTTCCAGACAGTGACATGCACCAGGCTTCCCATAAACGTTAGGACATCCAGCCATACCTGGGCAATTTAGAACAGCAGAGGCAGTGTTTCCCAAGTGATTCAGCTTTGAGACTATGAGAAAGCAGTCTAATGTATACAAAAGATGTTTTCTTAACTTTTCATCTTAACCAAAGCTTGACGTACTGCTTCAACATCACTGGTTAAGGAAATGTTTCCAATTGCCTGTGATCAAAGTTAACCAATAATCCGATACAGTGGTTTTGCTCTTAAAAACACTCACCAAAATGACTGTGAGGGGTCTGGATTGAGATTTTGTATATGACACTTTTTTTAGTCCTTGATCAGCCGTTCAAACCCAACCTGTGTCAGTTGTGACTAACGTGGTTATTCACAAGACTAACTTTTGTCTACGGTAGATTTTCTTTGAAATTGATGGTGAGATATAGGCTTTTCTGAGGGTGATTCAGGGCAGGAACAGTTAGGTTTTGCTGTGAATCACCTCCAGAAGCTTTCTTCTTCTTTCCACAGCATGAAGATAGGAGCGCCTCACTACCATGTAAGGACATGAGAAACTTCCTGCAGGGTCCCGCTGGTGGTCCATCTAACCCCCTTTTCTCATGCCAACAGTGGCAACAGTACATGCTATTTGGAGAGAAAATGTGAGCCTGGCTGCTTTCCGTGGGCCTGTCCCTTCAAACTCCCCAGCATCTGCAATTGTTGTATTAAGGACGTTAAAGGATATGTCCCTGCCTATTCCCTCTGGTAGTTTTTTATGGACTTTTTTTGAATCTTCTGATACTGTGTGCCTCCACAGCCTCCTGTGGCAACAAATCCCAGAAGCTCAGTCTCCATTGTGTAAGCACTGTATCTGTTTTAAATCTTCTACTAGTTTCAACGAGTTCTCCCTAGTACTGCAGGATTTGGTTCGGCATTCACCTTATCTGCCATCTTCATGATTTTCTAAACTCCAAAGCATATCTTCTCAGCCTTCTCTCTTCCAAACTGCCTTTCAATTTCTTATTAAGCAGCTGCTCCACAACCTTAATTATTTTGATGGCTCTTCCCTAATGCTGCTATGTCCTTGAAATGCGGAGACCAGCACTGCATACAACACCCACCTTGTGGGGGCACCAGGGCTTTATATAGTTGCAAAGTGGTGCTCTCTGTCTCACTCTCCCTCTCTTCCTGACACCACCTAACATTCTGTTGGCTTTTTGGTCTGCCACTGCCCATTAAATTTATAAGTTTGGAGACCTCTGAATACCTCCAAGACCCTTCTCTCCCTAGGCTGCAATTACCCATTGGGAATACTTCCCTGGATGTCACTTCCAGATTGGCTGTTTGCTGGTTTGTATGAAAGGATTCACTTCTCTCAGTTCAGTTCCTACTCAAAGCAAGATACTAGAGCAGGCAGCTCTGCTAAGAATCCCAGGAACTTGTTGGACCAAGGACATGAGCTAACTTCTGCATACCCAAGAACGAGGGTGAGGAAGGCTGTCCTGTGGCTGTCCCTGCTGCACCTCTCCTGTAAGCAAGCAGATTAAATTATTGTTCAAAGCTGTCAATTTGGCTCTGATCACATGAGCTAAATTCAGTTTAAGGGGAAAAAAAAAAAGAATCAGAACTAACCCTCCCCAAAAGAATCTTCTTCATGAGAAACATCTGAACACTTCTTTGTTGGTTTTTATACTTCCTAGATGCTTGGTTACTGTCCCTGAATGGGCAGCTTCAAAGGAGCAATTAAAAAATGTGTGCATGGACACACAGATGAGCCCTGTTTGCACACAAAAACTTTATTCTGAGCTACCTTATGTCACCCCTTTTAGCAGGAGTCATCACGAGGGCATGACACCAATAAGCAGACAATGAATAAAGAAAATAACTGTTTATAAGTTCATAGTTGGCATACAAAAGTTATTGAAGAGGAACTGATATTCTAGGCAACTGGCCATCGCTGCTGCCTATCAACTCTCTGTTCCTCCAACTATTACTGGGTGTTATAACGCTCATTTTAAAAACACTTTTACAAGACCTCTAAGCTTGGCAGGTACAATTTTGTGCTCACTAATAAATACACTTAAACTTTATTGTTCATGCACATTGTAGTCTGTAGACAGACACCAGGCAAGCAGGTATTTAACTGTCTATGTGTTACACCTCCCACCTGCACAGAACTACAAGCATAAAATTTCAACCATAAAATGTGAAGTCACATGAGGAAAATTAATGGAAGTGGATTAGTGAATTAAATCCAGATTTGAGGATCTTATATCCATTCCAAAGATTTAACTTCAGTGCTACTAAGTCAAATCTCAACTGTTATAACCCCAGATTTCAGTAAAATTCTAAGAAAAATTCTCAGAACTCAGGCAGGTTTAAATTTGAACCTGGAAACTGAAGGTCATCTCCAATGCTTGTTAAAAAGGAGTGTGGGGGGCGGGGGCGCACAGCTTTATTACATAAACAAATGATGACTGCTTATTTTACTCCCGTCACCTCCCCATATGTCAAATGTTTTCAGTAATTTTCTGTGTTTCCCTGAAAATAATCACCAAACTCCAACCCACCCTTCAGAGGTGACCTGTGTCTGTATTGGACATCAGTCCAAACGTTACTTTAAATAACCAGCATGAAAATCAGTGCTGGCAGTAAGAATACAGCATGGTGCTGCTCATTGCACATTACGTGCTTTAACTGGACATCGTGTCAAGTTGAGGAGGTTCTGAATTGGGTGATTAATGGCAAAAATGCTAGACTGAGATTTTCAGTGAAGACACAGATACTTGTTCATGCTCCTGGGGGAACCCCCACAGCTCTTCCTTCCTATGTGATGCAGTGTTGGAAAGTGTCTCCTAGAAGATCACTAGCACCTCAGAAAGGAGCATTGAAGGACACCAAGAACAGGTGGTGCCAAGATGGTACTGAGGCAGTACCAAGGAAAGGTAAAAGGCATGGGGAGCAGTGACACTCGGCTTGATGTCAGACAAGCTCAGCTGGTGCCCATGCACTCACCTGCACCCTGCCTCCCCTTATGGTTTCTTTTATTCAGATCCCAAAGGGTCATGAGAAACCAAACAACAGCAAGGGCTTGTTTGTAATTTCTGACCCACAGATCTCAGAAGAGATCTTGATTCTTTCCATTTTACAGGTAGGGAGTTGAGGTAACTCTCTTCAGCAGTTGAGGACAGAGCCAGAGAATTCAGATTTCCTGGGTCCCTATCTAACACTCTCTTCAGTAAACAGTTGTAAGCAGTCAGGTTTCCCCTTACCATTTTCACTTCAGGATATATTTCCTTTTACATAGTGATTTGCTCCACAGGGGATTTGCAATGGACAAATCAGCAATGATGCACAAGATCAACATATCTGTTCTAAGCCACCTGTTGGTGTCCTCAGTATTTCACTTATGCCAATTCTTTGCTGGCCACTCTCACAGACAGGGAATGTCTGTCCATGTGTGACACTGCAGCTTTTCCCAATGGCCTGTCCATGACTACTGCCTTGGAAGATTTGCCAGTGTACCCTCTTGTTGAGTTCAGCTCAATGAAAGTGGCAAGCTTACAAGCGTCTTTCAATTCCCTCCCACACATCAGCAGATTTAGAAGTAATCAAAATATAATAGGTAAAATGTATCTCCACCATCAAGGGAGCTAAAACAAGGTGAAATTGGACCTTTCTTAGAATACAAGAACTGGGATCTGTTTTAAAAAGGAAAAGCCACAAGTCAGACATTAATATGTAGAAGTTAAGAAAACAAACAAACAAAAGAGGGCTTTAGATAGGATCTACTGATGTAACCCAGTCTGTTAAGTTAGGAGAGCTACCCCAATTTACATTAATTAAGGGTCCAGCTCTCCTCTTGCAAACAGACTGGTAAATCTTTCTCAAATCCAGAGGCAACATTACTTGGGAAGTACATCAGTGAGAAATTATCTGAACAGTTTTTATGTAAGACCCAGTTTCTTGTTTCTCTTTCCATCCACCAATGCTTAATATTAACCTTCAGAGTCAAAGCTTGATTCAACTGACTTCTGCTCCCACAGTCAGCACTAGCTCCAGTGGCATCAAGAATTGGCCCCAAAAGCTGAAAGATAACATGGTCTGTACTTACACCACTGTATGTGCTGTGATTTGGCTAACTGTAGTAAAAGGAACACAGAAAAGAGAATTCAGGGCTTGTCAGAGAAATAAAATAATTCCCTGTTATTTTGCAGCTGGCCAAAATATATCCTTGATAAAACTCCACTGATCAAAGTGCATTACATTGATTTATGTACTGTACAACAGTCGAAGTTTTCAACAGCATGCAAATTAATTTAGTGGAATCTACCTTTCAATAATAGCTTTAATTTACCTATAAATGTTAAAAGCTGCTCCAACTTTAGCCATAAATTTTTCACCCTCCTTGGAAACAAATAGAATATGTCATTTGGGGCTCCCTCCCTGTGTGGTTTAAATAATTGATGTGACTCTAATCATAACCTCTGGAAATATCTTCGAAGACAGCATCACTCAACATTTTACACATTACAGGGCTGTTTCTCAATTTAAAAATATTACTTTTCCAGTAATGTACTGAGAAATCACCTGTCAGATGGACAACCTGTATGAACAGATTTAGCTCTTTGGACTACCTTCTGCAATCGTAACCTAACTCCATACTCCCTATAAATTCAAGAAAATTGTCTGTGAAAATAGGTCTTCCCCCAAATGCAAAGTTTTGAACAAGCTCTGATTACAGAACACATTTGTGTCTTATCACACTAATAAAATCGTCTGTGTCACCTGACTTATGCATTCCTATCTCCAGGTTTTTATTTTTAACTGTAAAGCAGTAACACATATGCTAAAATAACATGGACATAAAAATATCCCTGTAAGAAACAGCTCACTGTTCCATGAGTTGGCAAGAAAAAAGATCAATGAATGATACAGCAGACGACATAGGTATAGTTTAAAGAGAAAATTAAAATACTTGCTTCTATTAGTCAGATTGACTTTATATAATATTCTCTTAAAACAGACTTACCCTTCCCCCCCTGCAAAGTGTCATCCATTAATACTAAAAAAAAAAAAAAAAAAAAAGTTGAGAACTTGAAAGCTATTCTTTACCCCACCCTCTAGACTGAGTTCTTATCCTCAGATGAACTTTATTTTTTGACCAGCTCACTAATTATGATTGAAATCACTGGCTCCTCTAAACAACACATAAGCATTAGAGTTAGCAGCAACAGCAAGATTGGCCTTAATTGGTCCACTTACATAAAAGTAGAAACATAAAACTTCTAAATATAAGTTTCTGGCATATCTTTTCTTGCTACTACAGTAAAATAAGGTACAACAGAGTGAGATTCCAGCTGATTTGCACAGAAATCTGTGCCAATGTGTTTTCTAGTGACTGATTTGCAAAGCAGGAATAAAGGTGCAGAAATACTGTTGTGAGCAATTCAGGATTCCAAAATAGCCAGTAAATCACACAATCTCCACTAGGTGAATAATGGAGTGGCATTGGGTCATTTTTCTAAATGGCTTGTAAGATAAAATCCACAATTAGGAAAAAAAGAGACAGGTTGCTGGAATACTAACCTTTCTTTCTCATTCCTATTCCTTTAATTATTTCTGATCCAGCAGGGAACTGAAACATGCCTGCAAGCCAGCAAGATAGGCTCAGCATCACTCCAATGTTTTATGTGGTCTCAATCGGTGGCATCAGAATTTAAGTTAGAAATCCCAACTTCCCTAAATGAACAATGATTATCTGAATTCTGAAGCTGCCAGAAAAAAAAAAGAAAGAAAGAAAAAAAAAACAACCAACAACAACAACAACAAAAAAAACCCAGCTACAGTCTTTCCCAAGAGCAATTGCCCTTTCTGGCAGGAAGGGGTAAAAATAGAGGCAGCTCATTAATATGGCTTGGCAGTGCTTAATGGCAGCTGGTCTGAAGAGTTAGATCAGTGGGTCTTTCCAGCAGTACTCCCGGACCACTGCCAGCAGGTGTTGCTGTGTTCAACAAAATGAAAAGAAGTGGAGGGGTGGGGAGAAAAATATTTATAAAGAGAGAAATAGGTGTGAAAAAAAATTAGTCACTGAGTAAAGCTTTCATTAGGCCTTTGGTAAAGCTATACACAAATTCCCTGAGGCAATAAGGAGCATGCTCTGAAATGAGTAATGCTTTTCACTTCTCCTAATCTCCTTTCAGAAGTTATCCTGCACTATAAATCACGTACATGTTTGCTGTGCTTCACTCGGTAGCCTTCTCTTTTTGTTTGTCACGGACCACACACTTTCACACTGGGAATTCTCTGATCTGCTGCCGTCGTGGGAGAAGCTACGGACCCGCTTGGGTGCCGCATCAGTAGGGGTGTGATGGGCAGCAGCCGTCATGCCAGCTGCTGCGAATGGAGCACCGTGCTACCCCGAGCCCAAGGAGAAGATAACTCTGTTACTTTCAGGGCAATTTTTCTATTCTCTGTAAAACTAATGCAATACAAGATCTCTTGCTGAGCATATGTCTGCTGCCAAATTACAGCAGTCACTGCACTACCAGTACATAACTAATTTCAAAGAGTTTTAGGATGCCAGCTAAAACCAAACTCAGCCTGGTCCTGAGAAAAACAGAGTTCCATTCCTTTGCCAAAACTCATGTTTAGGTTCCCTGTTAAAAACACAGTCCTACAAATAACTAGGTATGTGCATGCTTGTTATTTGTTTCTTCAAGTGTGTCTTGCACTGTCCCTGAAGGAAAAAACCAACAACAACCAAAAAAAAAAAAAAAAAAAAAAAAAAAGGGGGGGGGGGGGGGGGGGAGAAAAAAAAAAGCACTGTTCTTTGTAACAACTGGAACCACCAATGTCAGATCGCAGGAAAGCTACTGAAACCTGTTTCAAGAGGTTCAACCCACAGCACGTTACAGCCTGAAAACTTATTATATGCATATTAAACCTGGGAAACAAAACAACCTATCTGGTCATATGTTTCATATTAACTCCTGAATTTTGCTCATTCTACCAAAGCTGTCGTGAGAATACAGCACACACACTGGTTGGAATCAATGTTGCTATTAGGACTCCCTGGTATCACTTTAAATTGAAATTTTAAAATCTTTCTTCCCTGATCCAGATTAAACGTACATTACCACAGGACATAAAAATACAATTATAAGTACGATTCAGGCCAAAAAAAAATATCTGAAGGATGGGGATTTTCTGGTAATCAGTGGGTGTTTTGAATGAGTAAAGACTGCATGATCATGCCATTTGTCATAAATGGTACCACATAAAGCCAGCTATTATGTGTGTTCAAGAAAGAAGATGGATTTTGGATTTACTTTTGACCTTATATATATTACTTTTGTGCTGCCTAATTGGCATAGTTGTTTCTGATTTTCACTAAACTGAAATGAAAATTGCATTTTATTTTATTCCACATGTGTTAATATCACACTTGCAAAAAATGTGACTTGTCATTCATTGTAACTTATTTTTAGATGTCTAAACAGTTTTTAATAGTGTGATGCAATCTGCACATCAAGAAGCCAGGAGACTTGGACAAGAGCAATATGATTCATTTTTTAAAAGTGTTAAAGAGATCCCTAAGTTAACAGAAGGACATATTTGTACAAAGATTGATTTAGAAAAAAATAATCCACAGAAAAAGGATTCTTAATCAAATGCATTTTCCTGAATTTGAAAATAATCCAAATTTGCAAATAGATTATCTGGTATATCCTTAAGTATGAAAGAAGAAGAAAACAATTTGCAAACTAGTAATTAAGTATCTGGCAAATACTGTAGCTGAACTAAATCAATGATATCTACATCTAATAATATCTATATCTAGCTATGCAATAAAACAAGTTGGAGTATGTCTTCCTGACTCATAATGTTTGCTTTCAGTCTGATTTTAAGTTCTATTCTTTAAATGGATACAGAGATCACCACTACAAGTTGAATCCACGATATTTTGTCATGCTAGACAATTAGGAGTTTCCATTAGATAATTACCAGAAGTATGTCTCATACAGGAAAAACAGTCAATTGCTGATGTAACAGGATTAACCAATCCAGCACAGTGATCCGGCCCACTTACTTTTGACAGACATTATATGTGAGTGTACACATGAGAAGTACAGTATAAAGCTTCGCATTATAAATACCACAAAGAGGAACTTCAGCAGTTCTTAATGCACAATACAGCAGTCTCCTTCTGAGAGTCAGGACTAGAGAGGTAAAACTTTAAATCAGCTTTTTTTCTTTTAAAATTAAAACTTTTAATTCCTGTGCATGCTGTTGCATACTGTTAGGGCTATATTGAATGAATGCATATACAAAGCTTTGCAGCTCAGGTAATTTTACAGAAAGAGTCTGAACCACTATTTCTGTATTTATTAAAACACTATGCTTTTTCCTACATATATCTATATGTATGTATGTAAGTACAAATAAACTATATATAAGCGGTATCAGTGGACTTGCATTTAGAAAACAGTGGTTTTTAGAAAGTTATGCTTTAATGTTAAATCTGTCATCATCATGGCATGCAAGTAAAGTATGCTATACCTATATGTAATAGAGACTGTTTGTGATGTGTACCTGTTATATATGGCAAGCAACGTATACCCCACAGCAAGAACCTAAATATACCTACCTGTATTTTATATTGATTTATGCCTATCCCTTAGTTTTCATTAGACACTGTTGGGATAGGTGTTATATTAGAACTATAAATAACCCCTTTAATTATGTCTTCTGTTAGTACATCTAATCATGAATGCATATTTTCGTCTGAAATTATTTTTTTCGTCCAATTAAACTTTTAGTTCTATTTCAAGCTGACTTTCAGACTTCACATAATTACAACAGACTTTGGGCTGTTCACAAGATCCAAGAAATTTAGATGTATTATAGCGAGGTTTGTGTTACAAAGATGTGTTTATAAGAATGGCTGCAGGGTTTATAATGCTGACAGACCCGTAAGTGTAACAGTATATAACAGTATAGCAACTGAGGTCAGTAAAACACAGATGAGGGTGTACTGTGGATGCCTTATAACAGTGAAAGACTTATAAAAGAGCTTAATTGAAAAGGACTTGCAATATATAACATTTGTAAAACTTTGGTTGATTATTCAATTACTTCTGTATGTTTCATTTACTCTAACTATAATTCCTTGCCTGTCTCTCAGCCTATGTGCCTGTAGTCATCTCATGGAAATTAGAGACCTTACAATGCTTGTATTTATAAATTACTCCTTTCCACTAAAATACAATGGTCAGCGGTAATATAGCAAAAGTGGAATATTTGCTGAGTAGGAGGTAAGCACACCTGAGAAGACAGAGATGTGTGAAAGAGAGAATGAAAGGAAGGGAAAAAAAAGGGTAAATATTAAAAGAGCAGAAACTCTTCCAAGAAAATCTGTAGAAGTTAAAGTGTGGAGGGGAAGAACCTCAAAATTACAGTCTATCAGCTGCAGTTTTCTCATTTTCCATTACCATGTTCAAATGTGAGTGCGTCTGCTAGCTAAGGAACAGAATGGCGAGGCTACAGAATGTAAAGGCAACATGAAGCCATGGCAGTGACACAGGGAATGTCTTTTCACTGCAGAGCAAAACCTTCACTGGCATAAACTGACAAGGGTCTACCAACGCTGGTTGAAACTCCAGCTTCTACCAGTGTTGTAGATTGCTTTTCATTCCCAGTGTCTTATTCTGATATTATGATTGCTCTGTGTGGTTTAAATGAATGAAAGAAAAAGTGCCTTCTAAAAACAATGGGCCAAATGTAGAAGATCTTACTAAGTCTTCAATCAGGCAGAATTATTATTGGCACCGATGAGGGATTTGCCTGAGTCAGGAGTATGATTTGGCCAGATGACATGTAACACTTTTCACCTTCAAAGCATTTTTCAGACATTACTAAATTAACCCCAAACCTAAATATATCTGCCTGAGAACTTCTAGGCACAGACTAGCATAGAAGTAGTGATATTTCTGGTGGGAGAGCACAACCTCAGCATGTCACAAATATGTGCTGTACCAACTCCTGCTTAGGCTTTCAGTGCCTGACTGCATATTGCAGCTGGGGAGTGTATCATGTATTATATAGCCCTACAAACAACAGTGTTATTTTGCTCCTGTCAGATCTCTTGCCAGTGTTGATAACCTCCAGCATTTAGAATTGAGGATGAAAGACCTTTTTTCTTCTACTCAAGGCAGAATAATGTTCTGCCCAAAATATTCAGAGCCCCTGCCCTCATCCCCATCTCATTCACAAGCTATTTAGCATCTCTTGCTATCCTAACAATAGCAGGCAGGACCAAGAGCAAGGTGCTTGTTAATATAAGGTTTCTCTCTTTTCATTCATTCATATTTCCTATGTTTAGTTAAGCCAGTGATACCGCTGAAGGAATAAAACAAACAAACAAAACAAAACAAAACAAAAAAAAAAAGGAAGAAAGAAAGGGGGGAAAAAAAGGGGGGTGGGGGTGGTGGGGGAGCTAGGAGGGTCAAATGGAGGGGAAAAAAAAAAGAAGAGTAAATTTACAGGCATGAAAAGAGATTTTAGAAAGGGGGGAGGGCAGAAACCACGAGTAGTGATATTTGAAGAGAGGTGTGTTAGGGGAGCAATGAGCATAAGGAAGCCAGCCTGCCTGTTCCTCCCCCTTCCTAATCATAGCCTTTACTCACAGACAAAACTCCCTCCCTCTCTCATTCACTCACTCACTTTAGGCCAATCCGTCCTCTCTCTCTCTCCCCCTCTCTCTGTGTCTCTCTCCTAGTCTGAGACAGAGTCAGAACTCTTCTCCCTGACAGCCACAAACATCTACAGCACTTATTGCATTCAGAGAGGGAACCTGCAAACAAAACTTCACAGAAAACTTTTGGTTCTTGTTCCAGAGAATTTGCTGAAGAGAAGGAAAAACAAACAAACAAACAAACAAAACAAACCAGCCCCAAAAAAAACTGTGCGTGAAGGGGGAGGAAAAGCAGGGCCTTTTAAAAAGGGAATCACAACAACTTTTGCTGCCAGGATGCTTTTGCTTTGGAAGAGAGGATTTTTGTTGGTGCTTTGCTGGATTATAGTGAGGAGTTCCCCAACCCCAGGATCCGAGGGGCACAGTTCAGTCACTGACTGTCCATCATGTGCCCTCGCCACGCTCTCAAAGGATGTGCCCAGCTCACAGCCTGAGATGGTGGAAGCAGTAAAGAAGCACATACTGAACATGTTGCACTTGAGGGACAGACCTAATATCACCCAGCCGGTGCCCAAGGCAGCACTTTTAAATGCCATCAAAAAACTCCACGTGGGAAAGGTGGGAGAGGATGGTTATGTGGAAATAGAGGATGATGTTGGAAGAAGAGCCGAAATGAATGAAGTTGTGGAGCAAACCTCAGAAATCATCACTTTTGCAGAATCAGGTGAGTGCTTGAAAAACAAACCTGTAAAATATCCTTTGTGCCAGAACTGCAATTAACTTCTTTTCTTCTCCTCAGCAATAATGTTTTCTGCAAGGTTGTAGGATGAGACTTGGGGGAAGGGAGAAGGAGAAATGGATGGGGGGGTGGGGGGTAGGACTCTGAAGGAATTTGATTTTTCTGACTTAGTCTTGGCTACAGATTACACTTGCTAAGCACAGTCAGCCACACAGGGAGGAAGCTCTCTAACCAATCTTGAGCAGAAAGTCAGGCTGCAGCGGGGTCCTCCAAACTGTGCCTGTGAAGCTAGAGTACTTACAGTAAAGTACTGGACTGCAGACCTGATGGTGAAAGAAAAAGGCTGAAGCCTTTTGGGGAGTTTATCAAGACAGAAAGTGAGCTGCAAACTAGAGAAACAACCCTTTCATGTAAAAAATTATAGTGGAAGCTAGAAAATCAGATGAAGCAGCTTTAGCTTCTAGAAGTGAGAGGGTTTTATGTGTTTGGCTTTGGGGTTTTTTTTTTGGTTGTTTTTTTGTTTGTTTTTTTTTTTTTTTTTTTTTTTTTTTTTTAATTTAACACAGCATCTTCGTCAATAAAGAGTTGCAGGGACTGTCAGATGACTTCAATAGAACCGGACAAGTTGCTGTAGCTGATCCAATTTGTAATGCAGACTTCTGCATACTGGAAAAAAGATTCTGTTCCTAAAACACTCCTGCCAAAAAATGTAACCTTGGTAGGGTGTGTTTTGAACTCTTTCACAGTTCTGTCTTCTCTAACTCTTATACAGTAAGAGCTCAGAATATAGATATTTACTAAGTAATAGCTTAATACTCACATCAGCTGCCTACAGGAAACAGCTCTAAAGTTTTATTTTACTGTCCTGTTTCTACATGAATAGGACCAGAACCCATTTTAATTCAATGTGTATGTATGTGCATATATATCGGTTAGTATATGAGAGTATGTTTATACATGCATCAATAGAAGTATCTTGCAATAACTCTATCATCTAACTAACAGCAACTTTTTATGATGCTGTCTAGCCAAAGTATTTTTCTTGTTGCCAAGATGGTTTTAAAAGAATGTCATTGTTTTGTTTGGTACAGCATATGGTAGGCAAAGTATGCAAAGGAACTCCAAGCATTTTTGTTTAAAAGTTTGCTGCAGCAGTATAAACAATTAAGACAACACTCAGAGTTTCCAGTCCTGAAAACCTGTTGACTCAGATGTTCTGTTTGCAGGGAAGCCATGCACAAGAAGTGTGCATGCTTTTAAGAGCAGACATTCCTGCTGGCTGTCTGATTTCCAACTGTACAAGGAGCCCTTGATTTTGGAGTCCTTGTTAATATACACATTATCAGTTCTTTCAGTATCAAAGTTCAGGCTTTTCGTTTTTTCCATCCCCTCCACTTCAGAAAGCATGCAGAAGGTGTCAATGCCAGCGGTCATTAGAAGCAGGGGCAGTTCAAAATTAGTTTAGAAACGAGTTTCTAAAAGCAAGGAAATCTCTAAGCTGTCTATGCGTCAGATTCCCCACCTGGTTTTCAGCAGCTCGCTCTAAGCACAGTGAAACACATATGGCATGAGCAGTGTTTTCTCTTCACTGTGTGAGTCCCAATCATTTGTAAACACATTATTGTCTCTCCTGAGCTCTGACACAAAGGAATTTGGAATTTGATATATGCCTACTCAGTACGACACCCTCCAACAGCGACTCCTGAAGCTATTGGCTCTCAGGGTCACGTGAGCAGCAAAATTCGTGCCATTACCCACACGCTGGCCAATAGTCCAGTCACCGATCCCCCTCCACAAACTACCCAGCATTAACACGTCACTTTGTTTGATTTGCATTGCATTGACCTACCACTGCTAGCCAAATTAGTTTAAGAAGACATATGCTATGGCGTTGCACAGCTGAAGGATGGGGGGCATCTGCTGTGTTCCCATGCCTTTTCTTCCCTGCTGCTGTTCTCCACCTTCACACTAAGCCCGTCCTGCAAGCCAAGGGAGGAGGGCTGCTCCAGCCTTTTCCTATACCCACTAGGGTTTGATTTTGGGAGAGGAAGGAGTAATTAGCAACCTAGATACTGAGCTCTAGGGTTTGGGCTTATAATGGAAATGATAACTCCACTCTGCGGAGTAACGTCAGACTGCTAAAACACATTTCTCATCTATAGCCATTCATATCTGGTGTCTTGCTAACGTCAGAAGATCTACTAGATGCCAATGCTGCAACAGCTTAAGGAAACTCTACCTGGGATCTCTTCCACTCATGCACCAGCAGTATTGCATGGCAGATATTAAGGCATTCTTATTTTTCCTTACTGAGGAAAGTGAGGCAGAAAGAAGGCCAGTGACATGTCATATAGGAAGTGTGTGTTATAAACATAGGAATAGAATCTAACCACATGGTCAGTCCCCACTTTTCACTCTGTGAGAACTGGGAAGAGTATGGATAAGTTCAGAGCAGCGAGCAGGAGAGTAAACATGCTCCTCTCACAGTCAGGTTAATGTTCTTCCTGCTTTTAACATGAAACTCGCTGTGTCGTGAAAGAGGGCAATGGGAAATCAATGAAAATGAATGGAAACATCTCACGTTGTATCAAATAAAGGTCTATGGAAAGAGAAATAAGACTTTAGGGTTTTTGTTTCTTTGGGCATGACTTGACACAAACCAGCCATTCCCCCGACCTTCCAGAAGCCACATTTACTACTTGCCTTCATAAAAAAGTAGTATTTCCATCTTTCATCAGCTGTATCGTCAGACATACAATGAAATGGTGTGAATGAACAAACAGTGCCCTGTGCACATGGCTCTGGTTTGAGACTGCTATTTTCTAAAATAGACCAAAAATCAAATGAGCACAGGCTTTGGACAATTAGAGGGGAAACTAAATGCAGTGAACTTGTCTGAAGCACAGGTGTAGTTATGTCCAGGAAATCAGCAAAATACTTGGCAGGTACTTTTCACAGCTAACAAATCCAGGCAGATCTTTGCAGAACTAATGACCGTGAGTATTGGGCAAAAGTTTACAAATGCACCCTACTGTCCTTTGGCACTCTTACAAGTAAAACATGAAAATGATTTTCTACTTTCATATCAAAATAAGATTACTAACCTCGATTAGTTCTTCTGTGAGGGTAGCTGTGCCAGAGTTGTGGGTTGCTTCAAGGTCTTAAAAATAGTCTTTTGAGGAGAGGGGTCATATAATTTTGTGACAAGCAAACCCAACAAGTTCTATAACTGAAATAGCTAATGCCCATAAAATATGCTTGGCTACTAACTCTTTCATTATTTTAAGTAGATAGCTTATTAGGCAGAGCTGGGATTTTGCCAAGTTAATTTGATCCTGGCAACTAAACTACCAATGAAATGGGTTGATAACATCAGCCCCCGAGAAGGTGATAGGAATTACTGGGTGGAAATACTGAAATCCAAAGGCTTATCGTTATGAAAACTATAAGGAAAAATTGAGAAGTCTGACAGCTGTTTCGACTGCTTCTACCTTCTTGTATCACTTCATACTGACTTCAGGGTGAACCGACTTGATCATGTGAGACCTACTTTCATGTGCAGATACATGCGTGTACACACTCATGCCTTTTCTTAGGATGACACCTACTCCTATACAGCCAGGCTGGTAGTTCAGGAGGAAAAAATGGATGGGTTGCTTGTGTCTCTTTAAATCATTTAGTCAATTTTCTTTTGAAAGCGAATGTATTTAATGGCACAGGTATCCGTGCTGAATAAAGAACGGCCACGAGAGGGCACACTCCAAAGGCTTTTTGCTCCACGCAAGGCAACCTTCCTGCAAGCTCTTATGCTACCTAATTAGATCCTGAATCCCAGAGATCTTTATGCTTATCTGTAGCTTCTCTGAGTGGAGCTCATTTCTTACTTTTAGCTTATTTAAAAGGCAGAGATTCACTGGAGTGGAAGACTGCAAGTAAAATAATGCAGGAAGGAAACAGGCAAAGGGAAAAAGATGGACTAGACACTAGAAGTTCTGGGAATCTAGAGAGATCAGAAATTATCATTATTATTTTTTACAAGATACTGAGAAATGTGACCATGAATCATCATCTGAGCTGATTTTCTCACATTTTTTTAATGCAATCTCCTTGGGTTTTAGAAAACAAGCCTATTTCCCCTGATTTTTTGGAGGTTTTGGGGTTTTTTTGTTTGATTGTTTTTTGGGGTTTTTTGTTTGTTTGTTGTTGTGCTTTGGCATACTGTATCAAAGATTTCAAGTTTACCAAATGAAAGGAAGTTACTTCCAGAAGAAGAAAGCCATTCTGTATTTATCTGTTTCATTGTAACAAAATGTGAGAGTTCAGGGAGGTTGGTTAGTTTGAGAACAACTTAAGAAAGCACAGACAAATCTGAGAACATGGGAACCAGTTTAGAAAAAGATACCTGAGAGAGAGACAGAAAGTACTGTGTGTGCCAATCTTTGTGTGCAGTCATGCACACAGTTTTGCATGCAAATGTAGTTGCGAATAGCTGAATATGCATTTTCCTGTATATAGTGCACATATGTCCATATGTACAGGTATGCCAAGGCAGACATGCTTATACACCCATGTAGCTATACCTACATCACTGCAATATGAATAGATTCCTGCACATAAGTACATGCATCCATGTGCTCTGCTGTGTGCATGATGTCTCTATATTGCATATGTGTAAATGATGCATGGTGAGGAGTTCTTATAGCTAGATATGTCTATATGGGTATGAAAAGGCAATGTCATTTAGTGCAACGGAGCTTTGCAAGATTGATTTAAGATTGACCATTACTCTACTGGAAGCAACTGAAATTTCTGTTATTCATTTCAATGGGCTTGGGATTTCAACCTTAGCGCACAGAAAATAATTATTTTCATGAAAACAGACTGGCAGCTTCTGATCCACTTAATGTTATGATTTAAAACAAATTATTAAAAGTATGTAAAAAACCCCAAAACTCTCCCTTTTGTTAGAGAGAGTATGGTAATGTTTTTACCTTGAAATATATTATTGGTGCAAGTGACCCTAAACTTTGCTTGAGCTATTTTAGAGGTAAATGCAAAAATCAAGTAACAAAAAACTTCAACCAAACAAACACCTTTTTTGTCTCTAAATATTTAAAGCCATGTGGGGGAAGGGCTTTCAATTTGGAACAAACTAGGCTGTGGATGTAAAGTACTTCCCTCCTAACAAAATAGCAGAAGAGAGTCAAGGTTCACCAGAACTGAATTATTTCACATTCTGAATGACCTTGTCAATGCTCCTTTGGGTTAACTTTTCAAGAGAAGGTATTTAAATAAGGTTGATGCTGCTTTTCCCCCTCATGAACACTTGGGGAATAGTTCTTTTTCCTGGTTTTCTTTTTTGGTTTATTTTTTCTTACAAAAAAAATATCTCCTTTTGCTGGCAGCAAAGGGTATGTGAACATAAAGATAAGGTGTTTGTTATTTGTGTCATAATTGCTTATCCCTTTGTAAGAGGCAAATGTCAGGCAGTCAGGGAGCAGGAACAAAAGTATGTAACCTGGATGACCAGTCACATATGAGGGGTGATGAATAGTTAGAATAAATCGTTTGCCAGTAATCCATAGGCTGAAACGCATTCACAGAAACAGCCACTGTCTAATCGTGGTAATAACACATTTGTAATAATCACTCTGCCTAGGGGATAATTGCCAGACGATAACAGTGCTAAATTCACTGAATAAATTCTACACTGTGAACAATTCATCTAACTCTAGTGGTCACTCATTAGTAAACATTTTGAGCAATTATCTCTCAATAACCATGCTCTTCTCTTCACTCTCTTTAGAGGAACCTTTCTAGTAACCTATTTTTTTCTGTCTCCTGGGGAACGGAAATGAGAAGTGAAGAAAAGGATGCTTTTGAATGTAATTACAGATTGGCACGCGGTACAAATTCCCCCAAATCTAAACATAGGCAGTAGTAAAGTTAGCAACTAAAAAAGGGAAAAAAAAGGTTGCTTTGTATGGAAAAACAGTTCACTTACAGTATAATGCAAAAACAGTTCAAAATTAAGCACCAGCGAAGCATGGAAATTTAAAGTAACAGCACCTTCTTACACAGTGAGCATTTTTCAAAGGAAAATTTAAATACTGTGTATTAAGAGGAATTAAGAATAATTCATATTGTAATGTCAGGAAGGGTAGTCACTTTCATTACAAAAAAAATAATCATTTAACAGCATATAGTAAAAAAAAAAAAAAAAAAAATAATGTTAAGTATAGTAGCATTTTACTCAAAAAAAGATCCTCGTAAATCATATAGTTTAGACCCTACCTAGTATATGTATATAGCTTGAAGTAACAGGGCTCGGTCTTGAATCCCACTGCAAATTGCAAATAAATCAATTTCAATTGCATAAAGCCAGCGACACCGACGGAAGGACCCTTAGCCTCAGAAGCAGAGCGCTGGAGCCGCAGGCTCCTGCTGTGAGCCCAGTGTGAGCTGCCCCACACAGGGCTGCCCCACCAGCCTCCCTGTGCCTGGGCCCACGGGGATTTGCCAGTCCCTCACACTCTCCTGTGACTCGACCATGCCCGTCACCCAGTGCCGCTCGGGAGTGGATCCTGAGGGCACAGTCCCATGTGTGAGCCCTGAACAGCCCTTCCAGAGGTGGGGAGGAGGGTACCTGTGCAGGCACACCTCTGCTCCCGTGTTCAGGGCTCTGGCCTAAAAAGGTGCGCGAGCACCACTGAAGAGAAAAACAGATACGAGCAAACTCTCATGCTATATATACTGATGCTACACTTTCTTTCCATTCAGTAACTCCTTCCATTAAAGCTTTTACCATATATGCACTACTTCTTAGGGCTTGTATTTTTAACCATTTCTCACAGCATTTGTCGGTGTCACTTGTGCTGCTAGACTGCTCCCTAGGCGTAAGAGCCCTCTTCCTGGAAGGGACTTTGCTCAGCAGTAAAGTAGAGAGGTAGCCTCTCCAAGGCTTTGGGAAGGGGAGATGAGGAAAAGCAATCAAAGGGGGCCCAAAGTAATCCCTCATCTCCTTTTTCAGCTGCTTTCCGCTATGATAACTATCCAGGCTGTTGACATCACTGTTTATACGAGCATGGAAGTGATGAAGGCATTACCACTGTTGGGCTGTGGGTCTTTCCACAGGAATCAGGCAGGAGGAGCAGGATGATTAGAAATGGAAAAAGACCCTTGCAAATCAGCTGTGGTAGATGAAAAGGCAGGACAAGAGGATAAACAAAGTGTAATTATGGAAGTGATACCATCCCCAACTTTCAGGAAGGTCTCCTTTTCACTTTCAGTTAGATTAACAGTATATATTGCCAAAGCTTTGAACCTGGTCATTAACTCAGACCAAAAAGGAAAGACTGTTAAATCCCTAAGCAATATTTGTAGAAAATGAAATACAGCATTTTTTTTTGTCTCAGAGCATTTAAAGAATTTATTTTATTGTAGCACCGAACCTATTGGAAATGAAGATCCTGTTATAAAATGCATGTGTAATCATTACAAGCCGGATCCAGAGATCTCAATTCAGTTTTATCACAGGCCAGACTCTGATTTCAAAATGAGCTTCTCTGAGCATAGTGACCTCGTAAAGACTGCAGGATTCATACAATTTGTGCTGTGTGATCGCAACAAACTAGTTGTGAATGTGGAGAGAATTCAGAAAAGCTTCGTTTTTTCCTAATGTGAAAGCATGCTTTTTATCCCTAACTTTTCACCATTCCCAGTCTCCTTCTAAAAAGATCTGTGAAAGGGAAAGGGTTTTTTTTATTGCTATAAAACCTTTTATTAGCTATGCAGGTTTGAGGACTCAGGATTTTGTTTCTTCCAGAAATATTAGGCTCATATAAGCTTCCTGCATCTTTTTTCTTTAAAATCTGAATCAAGCATTCGTATGTGAAAACGTAACTAACCACATCCAGAGAGGCTGTTATTGTAGCTAACAACCTACAGGGAGGCTGTTATCCCTGTATAAGGACACGTCTTATACTACCTTGTTCAAGCTCACTTCTTCCCTCAAGTGAAGAAAAAGAAAGTACTTGGGTACTTTCACCGTACTATTCTAGTATTTTTCGTAATGAGGAAGAATTCAACTTTCACACATACAGAAGTGTATGAAAAACTAATTAAAAGAATTATTGAGGTCCTGTTTCTTTCATGTTATATCTGCCAAAAAGACTGGTTGTATTGCTACGCTTCTGACCAGTGCATAAGGTAATATGAATATTTATTGTTGGAGATAAGTCGCTTCATAACTATTTTCACCTCCCACTAGCATGGAAATAACAGAATGTGAAATATCATGCATTAGCACTTAACAGTATTAGGTCATTCTGTAACACACGACTGCCTGACTTTTCTGATCGGACGGGCCATACAGCTTCTTCTCCTGTTGAGCCAGGTCTGAACACCCCAGCTCCTGTCTTCAGAGCATATGACTGGCCCAGTTTTCCATGTTTATGTCCAGCACAGCTGATCTGCTTATGCATGGGAACCCCCCTAGTGCCAGAACTGCTGTCTGTGCCCAGCTTGGTACCTCAGGAACACAGAATAAGTTTTGCACTTCCCAGCAGTATCTGCCTATTCCCTGCACCAGTCTGTGAGCTCTGGGGAAAGAAACCAGCTGGGAAGAGGCTGCTGGTGCCAGAACACTTTCTGCAGCTTGGTCTAGACCACCATTTTCCCCTCAAGGCTTCCTTCACTAGGGACAGCAAGCAGAAAGGGTTGAATGGAGAGTCTTGGAGGCAACAACCCAACCCACTTCTGGCAAGTCACCTGCCTTCAGGTTCCCCTGAAGCTCAGGTCTCC
This sequence comes from Falco naumanni, assembly GCF_017639655.2. Taxonomy (NCBI): domain Eukaryota; kingdom Metazoa; phylum Chordata; class Aves; order Falconiformes; family Falconidae; genus Falco; species Falco naumanni. The sequence goes on along the minus strand of NC_054057.1, from coordinate 22,915,802 downwards.
CTCAGAAAGGGTTTATTGTGACTGTGCCAAGGAAGGGGATAAGATAACGTTAGAAGCTTGCTTTAGAAGAGCCAGGGGAAATGAAGCCACAGGCTGGCTGGCTGGTCCTTGCAGGCCTTAGAAGTCTCCATTCTCATAAAACACATTCTTTATAGCATCCCTACATACAAAGCAACCAGACTCTTTGACCACACTTCCTGGGAATGAGGAATGTCATTGCACATCTACATCCTCATGGTCTGAAACCTGGGCAGGAGTGGGATTAGTGCCTATTTCCTGCCCTTTGCTCCAACAGAGCTGGGAAGTTTGCTGTAGTTTCATTTCCAGAATGGAAAAAAAATGGTGTTAGCTGGTAAGAGCTGACTAATGAACTTTCCACCAGTATTGAATGAATGTTATTTTAAAAATAATAAAACCTGAGTAACTCCACCATGCCTTGCAGTACTGGTTGGCTTGCTCTGACTTTTCTATAAGGCACTGTCCCATGGTTCATGTAGCTCCCTGAGAAATCAATGTAACTCACTTTGGAGACTGGCATCAGCAAAGCCTGTAGAAGCAGTTAACACAAACCATGTGTTTCCCTATCTCAGCGACAGTTAAAAGTCTACAGTTTCACACTCTCACTTACAGGGAAAACAAAACCAAAATGCTGTGCCCTTTGGCCACTGCAATTCAGAAACGTCTGTCTCTTTGACCTGGGAATGCCACCAGGGAAAGCTGAGTGTATCAGTGCCAGGACTTCACAGAGAGGGAAAGCAACAGGTAGCTCAAAGGGCAGCACAGCCTGCCTACAGACTTTAGAAACCAGGAACTCTTGAATTTGGAAGTGAATATGGGATAGATGTCTCTTGTGATTTTGCCCCACTTCTGCCTCACCTGAGAACGGGGGAGCAAGGAGATGGACAGGGAGCCCCTACTAGCGAGTTCAGTGATCATGGGAAGCAAGGAGGAGAGCCTTGCTGCTCTGAGAGCAATTTTTCCTGTATGTGTCCAACCACTTCACTTTTGGTCACCACTTGCCCTTTCTAGAGTGCAAAGTTCTAGTTCTGTGACAAGTAGAACCACTGCATAGAGAATTGGGTCAACAATTGTGGGCAGCTCAAGAATAATATCAATGACAAATTGGTAATTGTGAATACCATTTCTTTCTCACTAAGGCCAGATATCTGTGCATTTCAAATCTGTGACCCCAGTCCATCCTGGCCTCCATACTGAGAAAGAACAAAAGATGCCAACACAGCTTTTCCTTTTGTCAAGAAAATAGAAAAGTACCTCTCAAAAAAATAATGCCACCCACCCACCTACCTCACCCCACCCCCCAGCTAATTCATTCTCTCTTAACTTTTTCATGCTCTAGTGATCAAATCATTAACGAGCCCTCATTATTCATTCCAACTTCTGCCAGGGATATGAGCTCTGTATCAGAGAAACACCTCCTCACCATCATAATCATCATCATGACATCTCAGCAAGTTGATACAATTATGCCAGAGAACCATCCCCATAATTATACAGTTCTTTAGCTCATTTCTCAGTGTACTCACCATTACTATAATCACAGTGAGTACAGTGTGTTAAATTAAGAACAGGATCTACAGCTAACATCTCACAGGATGAAGAGTTTGCCTGCTGCAATTCTGAAATTCTTTACAAAGTAACTCTGCAAACCTCCAAAGCCAATGCTCATGTTTTAGTATTTCTTTGTTTTTGAAACAATTGAAATTTACAACTCTCTTTAAGATGCATATGAAGAATGGCATTTTACAGAGGGAGAAAGGGCAGACCTTATTCCCACATAATGTCCAAAGTACTGCCAAAGAATTGGCAGGGCTGGAACTCAGTCCCTAACTTTAGCTATTAGGCACAGATTTGTATGTATATGGTACATACAGTCACGGACTGCTGTCGAAAAAGCCTTTTTGCCTTTCAGCTAGCAATGATCACAAAGATAGCCTGGGCAAATGAACTCTTAACAGCTACTGATGCTTATTTGCCATGAGATGCTTTACATAAATGACTGTATCATTACTATAGAACAAAATGTTAAAATGTGATACTGGAAAATAACAGGCAAATAAATACCTTTCTAAGGAGATAATTTTCACAACAGACAAGCTGAGGAGGGGATCAGGTGAATGAAGGTTAGAAGACAAGAATCATAAAAAATCAAAAAGTCAAGTAGGAAACCTAGGGAACTTCATGCCTGTGGAGACAGTAACAGAATTCTCTTTACCAGAATGCAAGCAGACATACTAACAAGTTCTTCCTGTCTATTTCCATTTACCAAATCAGGCACAGCCAAGAAAATGTTGCACTTTGAGATTTCCAAGGAAGGCAGTGAATTATCGGTGGTGGAACATGCTGAAGTGTGGCTTTTCCTGAAGGTCTCCAAGGCCAACCGGAGCAGGACAAAAGTCACCATCCGCCTGTTTCAACAGCAGCGGCAGCCAAAAGGCAACTCTGAAGGAGCAGAAGATATGGAGGATGGGGGCCTGAAAGGTGAAAGGAGTGAGACTTTGATTTCAGAAAAGGCAGTGGACACCCGTAAGAGCACTTGGCACATCTTTCCTGTCTCCAGCAGTGTCCAGAGACTTCTGGACCAAGGGAAGAGCTCTTTGGATGTGCGGATTGCCTGTGACCTGTGCCAAGAGACGGGTGCCAGCCTGGTGCTACTGGGAAAGAAGAAGAAAAAGGAAGATGATGGGGAAGGGAAGGAAAAGGATGCTGGAGAATTCACAGGAGAAGAGGAGAAAGAGCAATCACATCGGCCCTTCCTGATGATGCTTGCCCGACACTCAGAGGACCGTCAGCACAGGCGGCGGAGACGAGGCCTGGAGTGTGATGGCAAAGTCAACATTTGCTGCAAGAAGCAGTTCTTTGTCAGCTTCAAGGACATAGGATGGAGTGACTGGATCATTGCACCTACAGGTTATCATGCCAACTACTGCGAAGGAGAGTGCCCCAGCCATATAGCAGGCACATCTGGTTCATCGTTATCTTTCCACTCCACTGTCATCAATCATTACCGCATGCGGGGCCATAGCCCCTTTGCCAACCTCAAGTCATGTTGCGTGCCCACCAAGCTGCGGCCCATGTCCATGCTCTACTATGACGATGGCCAGAACATCATTAAGAAAGACATACAGAATATGATTGTGGAGGAGTGTGGCTGTTCATAGACGCATGTGTGCGCAAGACCCTTCTCATTAAGTTGAGAAGAAAATTTATCAAAAGCCCAAGAGGAAAGACCAGACACGGTATAACCTTTTTTGATGAAACAAACATCAGAAATAAAAGCTAAAATAGAAGATAGAGAAAAAAGAGAGGGGAAGAAGAAGGGAAAAAAAAAAAAAGACGACTTATGGAGGAACAGAAAAGACTTCGGCTATAAAAAGGAAGAAAGTTTCATGAACCTGGGCTTGAATGAGATACGTCTGAATGGCGGTATGGGTTGGGGATTTCCCCTTCCTTTCAGTATGCTCCTTATGTTATTACATAGTATACTAAACATTAGTTATTACTAGGGGAGTTACGTTCCATCCCTTAGTTACCTATCAGTTCAAGCCATGGTAGCAGCTCATCTAACCTGCAGCAATTTGGACTACGTCCAAAATATCATTGAAATTCCTTGAAAAGCCATGTGTATGAACATTACATTCACTGGCACTTCCCCCCAAATTTCTGAGGGACTGAGTAGGTGTGTAGTGTTTGTGTGTATATATATATGGCTATGTATTTATATACATATCTCTATACATATAGACACTATACACATACATATACTTAACATTGGTAAAGGGACAATATTGTGCAGGTGTATACACCTTCATCTTCTGCACTACATTTACAAAAAAAAAAAAAAAAGAAAAAGAAAAAGAAAAAAGGAAAATGAAGAAAAAAGAATAAAAAAAAGAATGAATGAAAGAATAAAAGTTACATTTTGTAAAGGTGCTTACAATGTTAGAACTATGCAACCTAGTTGGTTTGAACCTGTTTACCTGCGAGAGAAAGAAAAAAAAAAACAAACAAAAAAAACAAACCAGAAAGACTTTTTTTAAAATGGAAATAACTTGTTTTAAAAAAATTCTTCAGTGAGAGATACTTGAAAGGAACATGTTTGTCCAGTTACTGGAGCCAAACATTTCTATATTTTGTAAAAAAAAATTTTTAATCGTTTACTATTTGCACTACAATGGTGTCTGACCTGTCTAATCCTTATTTAACAAATATTTGCAAGGGAGGGTGGTTGGGTGTGGGAGGGGTTGAGAGCTGCACTTATTGTGAGCTATACAAGAACTGCTACAGCACACAAAATAGCTATTTTTATTATTATAATAATTATTATTATTTTGTACCTTAAAATGAATAGACACATACACCAAAGACATTTGTGCGAGCTTCTAAACAGTCCGTTTGTGGTTGGTACCATTCAACTGTAATAAGTTAGGGTTTGAATTAAGGGTCAGTGAGTTGATTACATTCAGCTGTTAACCAGTTAAATTCAAATAATGCCCTCGACAGAAAATTGCCATTTGAAGTAAGCCCAGAAAAGCCCTGGGATTTGGATCCAAGGTCTAGGATCTGAGGTCCACCTAAGCATAATTGTACTTTTTTGCATGTACAACACTAAGACTTGTCCCTGGTGCACAGGAACTGTGCATTGTTGGGAAACATCATGCAAAGGATATACATATATATATGTATATATTTCTGTATGTATATATGTATGTATACACAAAGTATAAGCACTTCTGGCTTCACTTTAATGTTCTTAAATCAATGAATGTTTGTGTGCAAAGCACAATATGTTAAAAGATTGTTTGTTTGTTACTACCAAGCGGGAGGTTACATGTTCAAAATAGTTTTTCTGTGAGAGAAACCTAAAGTGCTGGTGTACACTTAGAAAGTCTTGACGTAAAATTGCAAGCAGCTTTGGGCCCTGCCCACCATCACCCCTGCAAATATCCAGAAAATGGCAGTTGTGATAGGATTTCTGTTTGAAATGCAAGTCTTCAGCGAAAGACTGGCTGTCTCAACCACCACCCTCTAGCATGGCACCTCTTGATGGGTTTGCGCTTTACCTGTAAGACCTAATTTTCAGTGTCAACACCTAACCTGAAGGGTCCAACCCGTAGGGCATAGGTAGATAGTTTTTTAAAAAAAATTCTATTGCTGTCATATTTAAAAGAATGTTTCAGTTAGAACATTTGTCTTTGAGTAGAGGGAGATGATAAGAGGCAATGGGAGAAACCTTTAGGCCCTGTTTACACTGAGTTTGATAACCCTGAGCCTGAAGCTTCAGACTCTCAAAGGTTTGCAGGACCAGGCCCCTGTTAGCTGCCTTCTGATGGGACAAGCTTCAAAACACCTCTCACAGAAAGAAACGCTAACGCGGCTCCCCACCTTGTTGAGAGCACCGTCTATATATATATATAAATATATGTTAAAAAAATAAATAAAAAAAGAAAGATAGCACAATTTAACCCTGTCACATTCGCTAGGGATAGCGTGTTAGCACCTTCTTGGCAAGAACCATGTTTAAACAGTGTAATCAGGGCCTTAAATTTTTGTCAGCCAAAACTGTTTGTGTGTGCATGTGTGCGTGGCTGTTCTCTGTGTGTGCATATGTATGTATGTGCGCATGGGCACATGTCCGTATTTGTACGTATCAATAGATTAAAAAAAAAAAAAAGAAAAAAAAGAAAAAAAGAAAGAAAAGGAAAAAAAGCCCTTTCCTCTGTTGAATAGATATCAACATACATGCTTATAGCTAAGTTTTCTATCTAATTTATTCCACATTATTTAGATTGCATAGTACAGCTAATGGGTTATACATTTATGTACTTTTTATACAATGCATTTTTTACAGACTTGTTTGCAATTTGCAAAAAAAAAATATTAAAAAAATTATAACTATTGGGTAAACACTAAATTTGTCACTAAAGTATTCTGTAAAATATCAAGGCTTTCTGATTTAAATTATTTGCAGAAGTTTGTCGAGTTTTTTGTGTTTTATTCCTGGGGAAAGGGAGGGATACCAAATGCTAGTAGAAAAATTAAAAAAAAAAAAAAAAAGATGCACAAATAATTTATCTTTCTAACTTAAACAAACCAACTTCCTAGCCCTGCTTCGTTTGAAGCAACTGGCAAAATTACTGTTGATTTTTCTAGAAGCAGAGCCAGGCTCTGGAACAGCAGGAGCAGGGACACAGTCTGTGACAGTTGCTGAAGGGAATACCTTTTACTTCACTGGGCTTTAGACCTGTCCTTAAAATTGGATGCATATTGTCCCAGAACACTTACTCATGTTAACAGGCTCTTTGATGTCTACTGGTCTCCTTACAAGAGTAGTAAAACTACTTACACAAGTAAAAGTAAGCCAGGGTGAATCACAGATTCCTTTTGCTGTAGGCAGTGTGAAGGGAGAAAAAGGATTTTGAATGAATGGCCCCATATCCGACATTGTTCAATTCAATTATTTAAACCAGGCTGCTTGCATCATGGTTGATCTCTGAACAGAGTGGCAAAGGAAGCAGGTGAGATGGCTCATGTTGGTAAAAACTGTTCTCAAGTGTGATTAGTTAGAGAGCATTGGGAGGACCTGAGATCCCAGCACCTTCCTCTAAATGACAATGACAAAACTCCCATTAGCTGCAAACAGAGTATGTTCAAACTCACGGTTTCCCTGGCCAAAGCAGAAATTGCCTTTAAAAAGAAGTCTGATAGCAAGCATGATACCAGCTTTTATGTTGTGAATGGGGACTGACCCTGAGACAACTTAAAAGTGAGGAAAGAAAACACAATTTTAGATGTGGTGAGCATGTTTCATTTTAGATACACCAAACCCAAGAAGGTTTTCAAATCAAGAAGCAACTGTTCTTAAGCCCTGTTTTTTAGCTTTCATTTGTGTGTATACTAGTCACAAATTTTAAAGGTTTCTCCCTCCGATCTCTAGATTCAGTCATAGGGTTTCGATTTGTGGTCAGTTATTTAAAGTAGGGGGAAATGAAAAAGTATATGATAAAATAAAACAAGAAATCGGGAAGTTAATAAAAACTGACTGATTTCAGCAAAACATCCCATCCCTGATAATTTGATTTAATTAAAACTATATGCACTTAAAATAGCATTAGAAATTGTTACCATATTTAAACAGTTGTTCAAGGGCATGCAGTCTCAAAAATTACTTCTCCTTTCAGGTATGAATACACACCAAAAAAAAGCAGCTTTCAACTACTAACACATTCCTTTCCATATAACCTACTTCCTGGTTATATTGAAAATGTATTTTCAGTATATATTTAATCACAGAGATGTATTTATTTAGTACTTCCACAATCTTCTTACTTCACAGTTGTCCATATTTTGTTGTCTTTTCCTCTCTCTAATTCAGATGCTCACTAGATACAAGGCCTAAGAAACTGGCAGAAGTGTATGCTAAGATGTGTCTTTGGGAGGGCTGAATGTATTTGTGTTCTTAGGGTTTAGCAAAAGGAAATGCTTACAGATGCTTGAAATTATTTTGCACTCATGTATCACAGCAGAATACCAATCTAGGGCCCAATACCTTAGAATTGAATAAAATGGGAGTTTTGTCATTGACTTTAATAGAAACAGTCTCTTACCAAATCACTGCAAAGTAGGGCTCTGTTATATATACCTCCTTTTTCTGTATTTAGTTGAGATTTAAGCCATCAAGTTCATTTACTGTGACACCACAGGGCCACAAAGAGGCTAGCAGCAATATCTCTGAAGAAGAGAAGTTCAGGCATCTGTAAAGTCTATGTGCAAAATGAAAAATTTATGGACTATAGTTACTCTTGTGGAATAGTGCCTTACTCTGTAAGCAATGCTGTTAATTTCAGAGGGTCTCCTTTCCTAGAAAGTTACAAGTCAGCATCAGTAAAGTGAGCAAAATCTATTTCTGGAGTGTAGGTAGAAGAGATGAGCTGGAAATGATTGAGTTCTTTAAGTTAAACCTCATGTCAATAGTGTGCATCAGTATAAGAATCAGATGCTAGTTACTTTCCTCACACTGAAAAAAGCTTTACTCCCCATCTGCTCTCACTGCATTACATGTGGAGTAAAAAGGTTTTCAGTATGAGTAAATAAAATCATAATTTGACCTTTCATGAACAACTATAAGCAACATTTTCATGGGCAGAAACAAACAGCACTTCTGGGTTATATAGCTATTTATTTTTTGAGATATAGTGAATCTGTGTTAATTCTCAATGGGTTTCTTTGTATTTAAATACTTTCAAAAACAATACATCGACGATGGGTTGAAGATATATATATGTATGTATATATACATATTATATATATCTACAGTATATATACACAACTATATATATGTATATACATATATATAAATTATGAAAGCCAAGATATTATGAAGCCTATTTTGTTTTTATCATTTTGTGTTTTGTTGTTGATATTATTATTATTATTGTTGTTATTATTATTATTTTGCATACTACATGCAGTGCTTTAACCAATGTCTGTTCGGCTAATGTAATTAAAGTTGTTAATTTATATGAGTACATTTCAACTATGTCAATGGTTTCTTAATATTTATTGTGTAGAAGGACTGGTATTTTTTTTATTTACAGTATGTTTAAAGAGGTAACAGTTTGATATGTTCTCATTTGTTTATATTAGAAGTTATTTATTTTCACGGCATTCCGTCTGGTATTTTGATATTTGGAAGGCATGCTACCTATACTTTGTACAGTTAGTGGGCAGTATTCAGCAGCTCCCGGTAGATTTTTAGGCCCTATGTTAAATAAAAGACCTGTTTGGGGTTTTTATTTTAGATCTTTCCTATTGGTTTGCCAGGACCACTCAGTGCACTTATTGCCAGACACTCTGCCTGTGTGACCAATTTATTCCTACTGTATTTGCCCAGGACAGAGGACCAAAACCACCTCTGGTGTAAGTCCAGTGACTTCAGTGAAGTTATACCAGAGATGTATTTGGCTCACAGAGAAAATGCTTGTGCAAATCAATGCAAAGAAAAAGCAGAAAGAAAGAAATAAACAGCAGAAAGAAAGAAACAAACAGCAGAAAGAAAGAAAAAGTAAAAGTCTTTGCATTTGGAGGGAGATTTCAACGTGTTAAAAATGTTTGGGTCAGCTACTATTTTATTTTACTTTGTTCTTTTTGTTATTTTGCTCTTTCTTATACAACAGCAGCAAAAACACAAGTGAAATAAATAAAGGGAGTTTCACCAAGCATTGTGTAATTGTCTCTTAATATGCATTCCTGGTTGGGAAATTCACAGAGGCTGGGGAAATAACAGAAAAAAAATAGAGGTGAAAAATATCAGTGCCTTTTTGCACTGAACAGTGTGATGTCTTCTCTTTGGTGTGACTGTGCTAAATGAACATTGGAATTCATGGCCCTACGTGTAGTGGAATTTTAGGTTGCTCACTTCTTGTGACAACACACTGAGCAGAAAACCTAAAAGCAACAGCAACTTTTCTTTGCCTGCAGGTTGTAAGGTCTTCAACTACCATCACCACAATTCCCCTGGATAATCCAGAATTCGATGCTTACACAGATAAAAGGAGAATTTTTATTACCAAGACAAAACTGCAAGGTTGTCTGTTCACATGCACTAGTTTATAGATTGATTAGTAGTCAAATGAAGTGATCAAAGAGGCCTGATCACAGGAAGCTGATCCCTAGTGGTCTGAGTGAGAAATTATCTGAATACCCTCATATTTGAAAGTAAAGTGAATTTATGACAGGTTTTCACCAGTCATTGCATTCCTATTGTGATAAATAAGACTCCTGCTACATTCCAGTGGGGTGAGAATCAGGGAGCAAGAATTTTGAGGTTGATCTTTAAATGGATTATTTGCACTGTGCTCAAGCATAGGCTACCACAGCTATAAGCAAGCCTTTTACTAATAAGGCACTAAAAGCCTTTCTACAAAGGGTGAAGTGAATTGCTTTCCTCTTACTGAGAATAAGTTTTCAAGAATTCAATGCAATCCTAGAGAAAGCCTTTGTTTCAGATATAATTAAGACATGATTGAATATTGCTTTCTTTCCTTTGTTATGATCACTATTATCATTATTGTCAGCAACTGGATTTGGAAGTTGCTTAAGAGAATAAAATCATAAGGGCTACTTGAATCCCACTGCTATTGTATTAACCTGGTATAAATGAAGCTTACACTTCAGGTGTAAAATGGGGAGTTACCCTTTCTCTGACATAAGTGCAGTACTGTATGGTATAATCCAGTTTTTTTCCATTATCTCCAGCCGTTTGATTTTCTTTTTATTTTAAGAATGCTATTGAGAAGTGTTGCTATTGTACAGGCCTGTTGAAATGCCTCATCCAAAAAGAACAGTGGGGAACTAAGAGTTGCCTTTTCCACAAGAAGAACAATCTACTAAAACTCAAAAAGAACTGTCCTAAACAAATTAGGCCGAGCCTTTACTGGCTTTTTACACTTTATCCGAGTAATACACGGATAAAGACAGATAACACCAAATGATTTTGCGAAACAGATACACAGATAGTGTCTACTCAGTGTGGATTTCCTACCTTAGAGGAACATTTTCAGACTGCTGTTTTGACTATTGAGTCACTGAGCTAGTTTCTGCACATATCATGATTCTTTCCATGCTTGTCACTGGGCTAACAAAGTCTATGTTTTGGTAGTCTTAATGGCTGCCCTCAGTGAGCCCTTTCTTTCTTAAGTTTGTCTGTCTCCCTGAAATACAACCACCAGACTGATTTCAAGTACTGCCTAAGGCTCAGAGTGACTGTTCTCCCTTATGCTGCTGATAGAAATATAGCACAGTGATCAAATACATGGCTTGCAAATACCTGCTGCCCAGCTTCTATGACCCCTGGGCATTTCATGGTTTCAAAAGAGCTATATTGCACACTGTCACCATTTGATCACATCTCTCCCATCTACTATTGCTTCTCATCAGCTTTGCTAGAATTGCAAATTGCACTGACTGGAAAAAGTGCAGAAATTCATCAGCTTGTTACAAATCAGCTCATCATCAAAGCATCACAAATCCTTTCTGCAGGACAGAGTTATGTGAACAGTGAGATTTCCCTTTTCTCTACGACAGTCAGTAACTCTGAGTACCTGAAGTGAAAGGGTTGGGAGAAAGGTCCACAGGAGTGTACACTATCTATGTATCTTTGTCTGATGATGACTATGAGAGGGAATTAGTTTATTTTATCTTTGAATAGCGACACTGCAATGTCACATGGACACCATGGCAAATTCAATGTACGCATTACAACACCACATTAGGAAGTACCATAACAATTATTTAATACAGTCTCTATTGCATGAGAAAGTTACTGTTTCTGAGAAGATAGAAATGCATATCACCAGAGTTATGGCCTCCTGAATGTCATATAACAGCAGACAAAAACAGCATAGCAGCTTTATTTAAACAAGAAAAACATTCAGAGGAAAGTTGGCAAGTGATACTAACGGAGTTCCCTAGAGGAGCTTTTGAGCAGACTGCTCCTCCACAACTTAGACACACACAAGAATGTCTCTTATGGCTGCATTAGGATGCAGTTTATAGGCCTGGGTTTGATCGTAATGAAGTCAGCAGGGTATTACAGACCTGGATGGCTTAACTGAAAGTAAAATGAAGTCCTATTTTTCAAGAAAGGTTGCTGAGTATAAAACAGCAAAGAGTAAGACGGTAGATGATGTGGGCACATTAATGAACCACATATGAGAGTGATCAGAGTTGAATGACTTTGTAAAATGTGAAGATAACCAAAATCAGGGTAGCGGCAGAAAAATCTGTAGTTATAGAATGCGATTTCACAGGATCTTTCTACATAGAAAGAGCCCATTCAAAAGTCTAAATTTTAGTTATCAGCTGAGCTGTGTGTTTTCTACTTCACTGACAGAGCCCTTCCCAGCGTCCTGCCAGCCTCAGAAGTGGTGCAATGCAGGAAGAGGATGCAGCACCATTTTCAGGCATCAGACACTCACTGCTTTTGCCACCCTGGGTGTGTACAGAAGCCACAAATCTACTTAAAGACTGAGCAGACTGATTGGTTAACAAGTGACAAATCACACTATTTCAATTTTTTGAAATTTCTAGCATATGACACAACTCCTAGAAGCAATTCAGGCCTGTCTCAGCACTGGCAAGTAACCTTAGTATGAATCAGGTTTAAATTTGTCATGCTTTCAAATGCATACCTTTTTGTGCAAATCCTACTCCTTTCTCACGCTTTCAGTGGACAGCCTGGTCATTTGTACACAGCTGTTGTGGTGAAATTGGCTCTAGGTTTAGGCTTCAGGCTTCACTTCTCATTCCTATTTCCATAGCATAAGAAAATACCCTCAGGCACAGGAGCTTTATGCTACCCCAGCATGTCCAGGCAGGAAAGAGAGAGATCAGATAAATAAGCTAATTATGTCAACAAATAAGAGACATTCTCTATGAATAGAAACTCCAGGTCCAAACAGGAGAAGCCCAGTACTAGAACTTCCCTGCAAGTAACCCAGCCCAGGTACCGAGAGGGTCTGCAGCACCTGCGGAAGAGCAGAGGAACTGCAGGGAGAGGAAATGCAGCAATGGGGGATTGGTTTCAGTTACTCCCATACAGTAACTGTCACATCAGGTCATGATGAAGAGATTAAATATTTTGCTGTCACAAATGACCTCTTCAGCTAGGCAGGGAATCGCACAAAAGAAGCAAACTGCTATGCAGAACCTGGTTCAAGAATCTATTACCAAAACATTGCTCTGAAACAGTAACTATACCACGCTCAGCAAGAAGGTAAGTTTACTTGTCCATCTTTCTATCTACCTACCTCTACTAGAGCAGAGTGCCTTTTCAGAAAGAGAAACTGCAAAAACCTATGAAAACTTGAAGGAACTAAAAGGGACAGCTGGAAGGGTAAAATATTTCAAAGCAACTTGCAGACCATTTAAGGATACTGTATTAGAGGCACAGTACTGAAAAAAACCCAAAGTCAGTGTGAAGGCTCAGCAGGATAAAGTCATATTTACGTGAGAAAAACAGAAAAGAACAGAGATGTCAGCAAGTTAAAAAAAAATAAATTATTGAAGGTTAGAAAAGAATCTGAGTATGCCACAAAATCCATAATATCTAAGAACGAATTAAAAGGTCAAGTAAGATAAATGCCGTAAGATGCAATGTGTGCTTTGTAGGTGGAAAACCTTTTCCATTTCTTTGAAGGATTCAACCAGTTAATGAAAAGGAAAACTGATATAGTCGGCTTGGATTTTCCAGGAGGAATTTATGAAGACTCTCACTAACTCTTCCTAAAGAAACCAACCCATGATGGGATAAAGAAAGCAACACACACATAACTAATAGTTTTAACTAAAGCACATGAAAGAAATAGATTAATAGTCATTAATTTCCGGCTCTGCATTAGGGTTTGTGCTATGAGCATAGAAATCTGAAGAGTGGATGAAAAGTCAGATGACAAAGTCTCCTAACAATACCGAGTTAATCAAAATAGCAAAGGCAATGGCTGGTGGCACAGAATTGCAGAAGGACTTAGCAGAAAGGACTTGCAGAAAGACAGGACAATGAAAAAGCAGCTGAAAATCAGTATTGATAACTGTAAAGTGACAGGAAACACAGGACATGTATGACAAAGTCTTGACTTCACATGGACAGAAGTGAGCTGCACCTTGGGAAAGGGACTTGAGCATTAAGACAAAGTGGTATCAGTGAGAAAAGGAACCTGAATGTTAGGGATTACTAGGCAAGACAAGGTTCGTTGTTTATGAGACTGGTTGGTATAGCAGGAAAATGCAAACATGGTTTTGGCTATCAAAAGAGAACGGCAGACTTCAGGGTAAAACAGAAACTCTCCTTAGTTAGCTGAAGACCACAGTTAGGCCTCCCTTTTACTTTCTCTCCTCCAGGCTGAGAAAGTCCAGCTCACTCAAGCTCTCCTCACACAATTTCCTTTGAGGGACAGACAGAGGGAAGAAAAATAAGACCTAATTTTTAGGTAATCATGTTTCTGATTGGAAAAGCTCATTGCTGACTCTCCATTAGTTACTTCATGTTTACCTTAGTAGTACTCTCTCTCTGGTAGAACAACATGGAGGATCCGGTTATGAACAGATGCTGATTCTGTGTGTACAGAGAGGATTCACTCAACACAACAAAACAAAAATACAGTTATGCTGCAGCAAACCAGACAGCTTGGTTATCCTTCTAATGAACCCAGTTGGTTTTGGTTTTTATGTGTGTGTTTTTGTTTTTTGTTTGTTTGTTTGTTTTTGGTTGTTGTTTTTTTTTTTTAATGCATGTTTTTAAGATCATAAAACTATTATCCTCATTGTTGAGAGCTACAGCCTGTGATGATTACCTCTGAGCCCTCTTCAAAGGCCAGTCACTACTTCAGTCACTACTTCCTTCAAGCTCAAGTTCAAGTCCTCCTAGCTGTTTCAGTTGCACAAGCCATATGCATCCCTGAGGAGACTGACTGACGGGCAAATCAGCTTATGAATGGCCAGGTTTGCCTTGCTGCATTCATGCAACAGCAACAGAGATGGTGTTTACATTATTATTCCTGGCCTACACTATCTAAAAAGAAAAGGAAGGGAGGTAGGAGGAAGCAAGACAAACTAAAACAAAGATGAAGCTAAAACAAAATTAAACTAGTCTTGATAGTATTTCCACATAAAGAAAATTGTTTGACAAGAGTTTTTTTTTAATAGGGAAAAGGAGGAAACATAGACTGAAAAGAAGTGGATGTAACTTCAAAGATCAGAACACACCAGTAGGTAATAAATATTTATAAAATAAGACATGCATCAGCCTGCCACATACGCTTTCTACAAAATGATATATGGATGACTAAAGTGTGATAAAGAAATGCAGAGTAAAGTAACACAGACCATAAATTTAGACACATGTAGATTTTCCCAAATGCTGCATTTTCAAGTATATTAAAAAAGAGACAAGGAGGTAGGGGAAAGATGAAGTGTTTTGTTCTCCTCCCCGCCCCCCCCCCCCCCCCCCCCCCAAACTAAACACAACTGTTTCACATCTTCATTTTTTCTTTGTTTCTTCCTTTTTTTAATTTCCCTCAACTTCCAGCCTTTGTTCCTTTGTCTTATAACACGTTGTTATTCTCAATATGACAAAAGTTGTACTTTTAATGCCAAATTGTTTGATACATTTTATGAAAGAAAATGAAAGACAGACCTTTGACTGCAAGGAGATGTGGAAGTGTGCTTGGTGCCATAATATGCTACATCCACCATTTTCAGTTAACCCCTTCCCTGGCCAGCTGCCACCTATGCACCCTTAGCAATACATCTCCTGTCAAAGCAGCTGAACAGTTCACCCTTTCTACAAAACGGAGAGGTACTGCTTTAAATTTCTTAGACACTCCTTTGAGACCAAATGAAAGCTTTCCTGGTACATTCAGCAGAACGGTGACCAGATCTCTGTGGTAAAAGTGCTATGCCTCAAACCTGCCCCCCAAAGAATGACCTCAAGCAGGTTTATGTTTGCCTCTCGTAGTAAGAGAAGTAAAGTTTTACTGTTACTAATACTCGTCATTTCTGCCACTCTAACACAAAGCCTGAGCTGCATTTTATTCTGTGTCGTGTATTTCCCTTGCATAATGTGATCCTTTAGTCCTGTAACACGCTTATGCAATGCAAAGGGCCTGACGGTGTCACCAAGGGCATGATATGAAGAAGACAGGGTGGTACAAGCAGACAGAGGCTTTACAATATAAGGTGGCCTACACTGGTTGCAGAATCTGATGATGGTACGTCAACAGCTTGAATCATAACAGCCTGTGCATTTTGCAGGGCTAAGTGTTAGGAAATCGCTTTTTAACTTATAAAATGAGCACATTTGCAACAGAAACAACTGTCAGACAAATATAGAATCCTGAGATGTCATTTTTACGCTCTTTTTTCAAAGTAATGCTACATTTTAAAGTACAGTAGAACATAATGACAGTTTTAAAGAGAAAAAGAACAAATTTGATTTTAAAGGCTACGTATAGGAGAAGTGAATCAGACCTGATCTCAGGGATACCAGAGGAGTATTGAAGTTACTGCATTAGGATTATTTTTGAGGAAGGAAAGTATAACTGAAATCAGGATCTAGCAAACTCTGGAATAAACAAAGGCAGAAATAGCCTTCATTATGGAGCACTTGAAGACAGTTACACACACACACACACACATACACACACACAAAAAAAAAAAAAAAAAAAAAAAAGGGCAAAACACAAAGCATACATAAGCACAGGCATAGCGCTCCCCAAAAAACTTTCTGGTGTCTGGATCCAAGCCCAGGTAGTTTCAGCCAGCACAGAATAGAGGTGCTACAGTTCAGTTCTGTCTGTTGAAGAACCTTAATTTTGGATTGTGGCAAGGGCGTTCAGGGTGTTATTGAAGAAAACTCTGGCGTGGAAGGAGAATGGTAAGCTACTCCTCAGGCTGATCCTTGCAATACCTCTCTGTACAGTTATCAGGCAAGAGAGTAAAGAGGCAAGAGGTCAGGGAAGTATTGTAAAATATAGCAAGCAGAACAAGACAGACTTTGAAGACTAACATAAAAATTCTGATTTTGAACTGAAGCGGCATATAAACATCATATTTATTTGTTTAGATGCAAAATTACATGTGGCCCTATGCCTTGTCTTTATAAACAAAGAGGCTATGGTGCTTCTCTAGAAGGAAATCTTGCATCTACTAAGGTAGTTGTTGAAAAGTAAAGGATTTGGTGCTTTAGTGATTTGTGCAAAGCTAGAAAGACACAGAAGTAAAGCATAAATTGTCACTGAAAGATAAAAAAACATGTAGAAAAATAATCTTTCAGCAGTATACTTGGCCAAGATGACATATAACATATAACTAATAAAAAAAATGATGGCTCGGTAAAACCATTACGTAGAATAACAAGTTCACCTGATCAGATTATATTCCCTAGGATTAGGAGTATTTGTCAAAATTTGCCTGATTATGGAACACTTTTGTGTGATCTGGCATAAAAGAAGAAATGGTAGAGATTGCAGCCACACACACACGACCCTTTGCTTTGATCCATGTGTGCTGCACAGCCATTCCAAAAAGGAAAGGCAAACAAATAAGTACAGCTTGCTTCAGTCTGCCTGCACTGCTTCAATTCCTGATATCACATGACCTTTTATAATTGGACAAAAAAATCCTGCTGTAGTGGGCAGGAATAACTTCTTTCTACTGCAGTTATTAAAGCTGTTATACTTCACAAGAAAGTAACTTCTTCAGCTTTCCAATATATGTACACTCATTGTACCTTGTACTTGTAAACATATTTTAAACAGTGCCCATCAAAATGGAAAGCATCCTTTGCCATCAGAGTATCTCATTGCAGAAACTTTCTGACAGCAATGTTAACATTTTTCTCTACTTGGACTGCAAGAAATAGTCTAAAAGGATCTACAATGATGACAGTGATGCATGGTATCCGGTGTTCTACACTCACTATATTTTGTTCATTAACTTCTCAGTTACATGACATGTTGCTCACTTTTTGACCTAAATTATTATGCAACCTTACTTCATGCTATTTAAAAGTTACCTCATTTCACCTTGAATACCACTGAGCAATGACAGCTGAAGTGATTCCTAACATGGTTTGTACTTAATTTCTGGAATCTATTCATGTAACAGGCCGTATCAATGTAAGATCTTATTATGTGACAAACTCCTGTATGCTTGGAATTAGTCTCAACATCTAGTTTGGACATCTGAAACAATCACACTTTTCAGGAGATAACTAGTGAGTGAACAGTGTTCATGACAAATGTAATGATATTATTTCGATATCAACTAACAGGATTTATGAATATTTTTTACCAGAAATGTAAAGACAGTATTTTGGATCCTCTAATAGAGAGATTGCAGAGAAACTGATTAAAAAGTTTATGTTTAATAGTATGGTACCCTAATTACAGTAAAATTTAATCATGCAGCTTGCGAAGACAATTATGGCAGAGAGACACAATTATAGGCATCTCAATCTCACAGAGCTAGTGGGGTGGATCCAGCTGTCCTTGTTAAATCTTTTTGCTAAGGATTCCCACTGAGCTAGGTACATGTTTCTTGTCACTTCTGGCCCTTGCTGCAGTGGGACAGGATCATTCTCAAGCCACTTTACCACACTTAGCAGTTATAGGCTCCCTACACAGGATGCTCAGAACAGAGACAAAGCCAGTCATGGGTGCAGAAGCAGCACGAGTTCCTTGGCATGATGGTGCAGCGAGGCGGTTGATCTCAGTGCAAGGCAATGCTCACTCAGGCATACAGCAGTGATGCAAAAAATCATATATGCTCTTCTAAGATGTGAGCACGTACCGGGGTTTGGTACTTTAATCCCCAAGTGGCTTGTGGAGGCAGAAATCACCACCAATGGCCTAGTAGGCTTCTCTGCCCATGCAAAAGAGTTTCTTTGTGTATCAGACAGAAAGGCTGGGGAGGGGAGACAAGCCATGTATGAAGCTGAATCCTGAGGAAACTGGTCAGTAGTATGTTAGAGGGCAATGTGTCGTTGATGCCCTTGGGAAACAGTTGAGGATCCAGATGTGATTTGAATTGTGACTGAAAAATTCAGTGTGGTAGCAGTGACCATCTAGGTCTCTGTGGAGTTAGGTATAGAAATGCTCTATGGTTACTAATGCCTGTCCACTGGCACTGCTGGCATTTGCCAAACTTGTACCTAATCCTGCAGTCACACAAACTTTGATGGCTAAATCTCAGTGGCTGTCATCCCACAGAGGCCCATATAGCTGCCAGTGTGCAACTTCTAGCCACACTGAATTGCAAAGGGAAAAAGCTCAACAAGGCATCACAAAATAGAGTTCTAGCTGTTTCACTTTGCCATGGATATGATCAAACATAAAACAATCTGTTAAAATAATCTCTATCCTGGTTACCCAGTGGCAAGAAAGTCAATCAAGAGATCTAAAGCATAGAAACCAGGGCTTCTATAGCTCTTCCCTGAAAGGACTGGAATTGTTGTCCACGCTAAGGCCTCTACCAATGGCAAAAAATACGGTCATTTTTGCCACAGGTCTCACTTCCTCCAACATATTCAGTATTTACTGCACCCAGAGTAAGACAGCAAAGGGTCTGAGAGATCCCCATCCAGGATTATTTACAACATGACTACACACTACCAGGTGAAAGCTTCCTCTCTGATACTTACTTGAATCAAAATGCCAAAGAGAAGCTCTAGTATTTTCCAGCCACACTACCCTTGGCTATTACTTCGTAACTCCACGTAAAGTTTCACTGCATCTGGTAAATATCTAGGGGGGCTGGATGACTCAGTCGCCTAACCATGTAGCATGGTTCCCCCTATTTCTGCTTTACAGCAGCACCCCAGTCTGTGACTCTGAGCATGTCCCAGGCTGCCTTTCAAATGGTATTTAATGTGAGGTTCTCACTGCTTGCTAAGAAAGATCCCCTGGCACTTTTCACAAAAGTAGGGCTATTAACCTCTCTGACCTGACCATATTCCACTATTCATTAAGCACCATGGGGGAAAGAACTAATTTAGTACTGACTGAGAAGGAAGAGTGCCACCCACTGAACCAAAAACTTCACACTTAACAGCAGCCCGAGTATATACGTACATAGACATATGTGTGTTTATAGTACATATACACAGTGTATGTTGAACAGAAACCAAGGAGCGATCTGATGTTGTGGTTATAATTCACTGAGCCTTAAATTAATGTGTTACATCGTTCAGTAGCAAAACTGACAAGATGTTGCATGATCATGTTTAGTCACATTAAGTATGTTGTAAACCAAATGCAGAATTTTCTCTGATGCTCATCGTTTAAGCATCTAGGGAAAAATCCCTAATCTGTGACTGTAACCTTAAACTGGTGGATTTACACCAGCAGAAAAAATGAAGCAGGGAGTGAGGCCCATGTTATTTCTCCCATCCCACTGTTTCCCCTACATTGTGACTGCTAAGAACAACTTTCCTGTTTGATATGTTGTTCTTTCTGCCAGCTGCCACCTTAAATTAGGCTTTCTTATGTCATTTTATAGTAAGGATCTTTAGGTTCACGTCAGGAGATGCATTTAACATGCTTCTGATACTCCAGCATAAGCAGCTGTGACATGTAGGCAACTCTGAACATCCACAAACATCACTGCCAATTATGTCCTTTATTAGTCTAACCTTGTGGTGGATATCCAGGGAGAATTTCTCTGTCAGTCTAAGCATTTCACAGCTTCCTATGTTTCATGAATATATATATATATATATGTATATATATATATATATGCTGTGTTTCACATTTCACTTGTTTGCTGCCCTCCCAAACACCAGCTTCTTAATTTTAGCTGCCTCGGTAATAAGACATAAATCACTTTTTTATGGCTGCTGCACCATTTTTCTGCTAACAGCTGTCATATTGCATTAGCCTACATTATACATGATGAAGAACGAGCGAGAGGTGGAGCACTACATGTGCAGCCTAACAAATTTATTATGCTGTTCAGTTGATAGGCCTATTCATCTTTCAACACTGAGAATACAATAAGTCCTACTAACCCAAACTAACAGCACTCCAGGAAAATGTTAAGAATGTAGGTTATATACAAATCAGGAAACTCTGATACTGTGTATTCAGCTGGGATAATCTACTCCTTGATAATGGAGCCGATGTATTTTAGGCATCCATTACCCTTAGGATGCTTTTATGAAAAGGCATTTATAATTCTGTTTCCAAGCACAGTAGAAATCTGTATTCAACAATGGAACTGTTTAGCCTGTGGTTATGTTTATACAGCTCAAACACACTCAGGAGTTGTCTACACTGCAGGCTGTGAGGTGATGCAGAGATACTACATCTCAGCTGAGGTAGCTCATGGCTTCCTAGTGTGGTGTGACCATTCCCTGGGCCCACATTTTGGAAGCAGGTGAGTACACACCTAGTACAATGCAAAAAGTCCCTAGGGTGCCAGAAGCGCTGCTCTCCCCTTGCCTGAAAAATCAGTCCTCATTCCTGTGTTTTGAATAGGTCATCCACAGTCCGAAGCATCCCTAGTCATGTTTATCATTTCAGCACAGCTGGGCTTCTCTGACACTAGCACATATTTTTAAAATGGGCTGTAAAAACTGGCAAATGTGAAAACCTGTTTAAAAGTTCTGACCTCAAAACCATCAGGAGTTCCTACAGCTATTTTTATCAAATCCTGAAACTGAACTTTCCAAGTGGAAATCTTCTAACAGAAGAAACAAAAATTTCTGTACGAGCAAAAATTAAGTGATTACAATATATACATTTGGAGTTATAGTATAGATTAGTTAGGCTATAATAATGCAGACTATAGAGGATTTCGTAAATCAAACAAATTTTTAAGAAGCTCTTAAAAGAAATATTCTTTTTCCTTTCCCATGCAAAGCCCTCTGTTGCTTCTGCAGTTATTGGGAGTTAAATCACAACATTGAGACTCCATATTAAGGAATACACAAATTGAAACTTTTACAATTCTAACTTTTACCTAATTATCTTTACAGCAGCATTCATAGTGTGGGGAATGCTGTAAACCACATGCTAATGTTAATTACGTGCAAATGGCAATTGTAAAGGTTTTAATAGTGACTTCTGTCACTAGAAACCTTATTGATCATGTCTGTGCTCCTATGTGTAATCCCATAGTGCTGGCTAAGGCTAAAACACCAAAATTGTCTCTTGACATGTACTGAATTCTGTGTAAAACCTGGGGTGGACTCCTGAGGAACAAATTCTTGTTTGCTTGCTTTTTAGAAAGTGTTAAGTGTCTCCCCCTTTCCCACAGTGAACTAAAATTTTAGAAGTTGGGCAATGATTCTGAATGATTTTATAGAGCTGTGAAGAAAGCTGATAGAATCAAAAATTCATACAAAGTTATCCATGCCAGTTTGAATTAAAACATTTGCAAAACAGTGCTTGAATTAGGACTTTGGCAGGTTTTGTTTTCTATCTGGATATCAGCAATATTGCACCTAATGAGGCCTTTTTATTTCTTATGTGTTCTGAGAGCTATATATCATTCTTTCAGTCCTTTGCTAGTTCAGATGGTTCTGTATTTAACACCCCCACACCACGCACATACTTATTTAAAAATAAATGCAGTGGAACATGCACCTTATTTTTTGGGTCCGTTTTTCACAGTTGTTCACAGACTTGGGACAATCTGGAGAGATCTATTTTAAAATCCACAGTGCACCAAAGTATAGATTTTATGCTTTCCACCTCTGTTACTAAGATGCACAGGTAGCCAAGATTTTACTACAAACCATGGAAGTTTTTATCATTCAAATCACAGCACTGGATAAGCAAGGGTCAATACCACGTCACAAATTTTGGGCTATCTTTCAAAGAGTCTTTCTCTGGCACACAGTAGCTAAAACTGCTGAAAATTCAGATTTTTTTGCTAAGACTCAAAAGCCTTGCATATGGCTATGTCTGGTCAGCTTTGCTGGCTGCAGTGAGCAATAAATGAGACCATATTTTCTGTTCTCTTCATCTTTAGAATTAAGTTCATGTGAGCCACCTTCTGTACCAGTATACGTGCTCAACAAATCTGCCGTTACAGCTTGCTGCTACATAGGGGTGTTATTCCTCACCTCTTCAGTGCAGCCATGCAAGACCTAGGCACATTGTTTTGAAGAGGTTAACCATCTCTGAAGCTTATGAAATGTTTTGAGTGTTAATGGTCTCTGTTCAGTTCTGCATTGCTTTGAAATGGCCCAGCTTATGCATCTGTTTATTTGAACCGAGATTAGCTAATGCAGTTGTTTATTTTTCCTTAACTAGAGCACTAAAACATTTATTCTATATAGTTTTAATCATTAATTCCTGAGAAACACATTTTTTCAGCATAAGAACTTGGAAAAAGTTGTTCACTTCGAGTGGGAAGAGTAAGATGATTTTATCCACATTTGGGTCTTATTGTTTTAAAAGCGGAAGAGCAATGACAAAATGTTAAGACCATGACATATGTGCAAAATTATTTGTTTATTTGATTTTTTAACCTAGTGAGATGCATGAATTTATTTCAATTTTGTTTGGATAAAACTTTCCCTTGACACTATAGTCTATGTATTTTAATTTGGTTTATTGCCTGCATTCTTTGAATAAAGCCAAAAAAAAAAAAAAAAAAAAAGGACATTCTCCAGCTATATCTAAGAAGATTGCTACTTAACCACTTTTTAACCATTCCAGTGCTTTGTAAGGAATCATCATCAGTATCAAAATGCTTCCCCTAATTTCCTTACATAGAACAATCTTTATTAGAGCAGAATGAAATTCTTGGGTCAAAAGAAACATTTTGAAATGTCAGGATGGATCATATTGATGTTTTCAAAACAGTAACTTTCACTTCTCATTTTGCACTAATGGTTCCTTTTGAAATTTACCTATATTCAGTTTTAATGAATGCTAAAAAGCCTAAATGAAATGTCTTCTGACCTGAAATGACATTTCTTTCAAATTTGTGTGTTGCTGGTTGGCAAGAAAACTGACAAGTTTTAATTCTGGGTGGACCAAAAGAAATGTTTTTATTGTTGATTTTTTGGTTTGGCCAGCACACAAATACAAATAATTTTTTTTATACGACTCTAGTCTTCAGATTAGGAAGAACTAACTCAACCAGCAAAACTGTCCCTTCAGTTTTACACACGTAAACAACAAGTAACCAGATTTGTTTTCATGGGGTTACTTCATTCTTATGCAAGAAAAATAGGAGAAAGATTTCCTGTCAAAATAGTAAAAACAAAAAAAGGTTAAAAAAAAAGAAAGAAAAAGAAAAACAAACCAATGTAATAGAACCACATCTCTCCTGTGTGTTGCTCGACACCAGCTGAAACAAAGCTGACTTGAGACTCTGCAGAAGCATAATTTGGAAGTGAGCAAAATAAATTCAATCCTGCAGCAGTAGAGCAACACCCCCGGACACCGCACTGGGAGGAATCAGGGGAGTTTCAAGGGGCTGTGGGTGGAAAAAAGGATTAGGAAGAGCCAGCGGGACTTGGCTGACCTTTGCTAACTTCCTGACCCCCGCTTTCCACCCCTGGGAGCCGGGCTCTGGTCGTGGGAACAGCACCTGCCTTCCCTAGTCCCGTCTCCACAGGGGCAGCTGCCGCCCCATGGACACCCTGGGCCAGGATTGACCACATCTAGGGGAAAGCCTCTTGTGCCTCATCTGCCCTGCTCCTGAGTCCATAGGGAGGGGATATCAGCAGGGTGGAAAACATCTGAGGTGTGGTGGAGCAACATGGTTCATTGTTGCAGGTTGTTCTGCAGCCCCACGGAGTAAAGT
This sequence comes from Falco naumanni, assembly GCF_017639655.2. Classification (NCBI taxonomy): domain Eukaryota; kingdom Metazoa; phylum Chordata; class Aves; order Falconiformes; family Falconidae; genus Falco; species Falco naumanni. The sequence continues at coordinate 22,891,466 of NC_054057.1, read as the reverse complement.
GCCCAGCCCCAGCTCCTTGGGGAAGTTCTCTGCTGACAAGGTCCCATGGGCCCCAACCCAAAAGACAGCACAGAAACAGAAGCTGCCATCATCTTTAACTGTGGCCTGTGTCCAAAGGTGGTTTTGGGTCCTACAAGTGGATACCAGAAGTCGATGACATGTCTTTTTCAGTCATCCATAGCTATACCATGAATATTTCTCTTACACTAAAGGTCTAAAGACATCAGCTACAAGACCTAGATAGGATCTGAATAACATAAACAAACTGAATATTGAATACACTTTCTATGCCAACCTGTCTCTCTTACAATAATGCAAAGAACTACAGTAAGTTACACACATATTTCAATACACGTGCATGCAACAGGCAACTTCGTCTGTGCTATAGACTGAAAACAGCCTCACTTAGGTCAACACCTACACCTCTGTCAATTTTTATATGGACAGGTTCTCATATTTAATGTTATATGTGTGCACTCTGAGCACACATGTGAGTTTGCACACATGTTTGTCTAGTATACACATTGGTTATCCTTAAATTCCTGTTCAGGGGAAGATAATTTACCCTACAGTAATGATAAATCACATACCACATAACATGTCCACACAGTGCTTATAAATGACTCCATACCTACACAAAACAGAGGCCTGTGGCATCACTACTAGCAAACATTTGGGCCCTGCAAGGTCGATTGCAGACCTGGGACAAAAGCTAAGGAGATTTCTGTTGAAGGATATGCTTTTTCCCTCGCCCTGCTGTCTATTATCTCCTTTTTTTCTTTTTTTTTTTTTTTTCCCTTTTTCAAGTTTCCTCCTTTCTCCTGCTCATCTTTCCCTTACTCTGAATAATGCAACTATTACATGTTTTTCTAAGTCTACCATCATGCCTAATCAAGCTAACAAATTCTAATAACAACATTACCGTAGTTCTTTTTATATCTTTCTTATATAATATTTCTTTCATTTCTATGACTTACACAAAAAGAGAAATTATATTTGCTTTTTTCAACAGAAAATTAGTAGAATATTTGTCATCTAAGACAGGAAAGACTTGTAAATGTGCAGACATAGGAGAATTAAAAAGAACATAGAAATGTTGCATTGTAACACATGTACCCATACGTATTTTGTATATCAAAACACAATAAGGATATTTTAGCAGGGTTAGTTTACAATTTGTGCTAAATAAGAGGCAAGAGCAATGCATCTCTGTGATTGCCTAGCCTAGGGTCAAATCAAAGTCAATTAAGTTAATGTAAAAGTCAAATCTTCCTTTCTGGTTCCCCATCTAGTCTAGAAACAGAAAAAAACCCCTACAGCACTGGATCTACCTTAATCACAGATGATAGTTCCCTTTCCCATCATGACTTCTGCATAAGCTCAACCCAACAGCGGGGCACTATGAGGAACAGATGCAAAACCTCCTCAAGCTTCAGGAGCTGTGGGTGCTACAGGCAAGTTAGACAAAGGGAGGTGCTCCCACCTCACTTGTGCTAGAGGGGAATTTGGATAAACTAGAAAGGAGGTAACAGACTTCAAATACAGATGTGCAGGAACACTCCTAATATTGTCATGAATCTTTATTCATTATTTTCAAATGAATAGTCAAACCAGTCTTTATTTTATGATTACTGTGCTATAGGTATAGTAATTTTAAAAAGTAGAATGCAATAATGCAAATAAGATACATTGTAAAGCATACAGTTATTCAATATTGAATTCTACATTAGGTACTAGAACCTGAAGTGGAAAATTATTAATGCAGAGAAAAGCTGGACAGGTTGATGTCTGCAAATCAGTACAGGTTTTGAGATAAACAGTGAAGCAACTCATTGTCTGAAGAATCAGCAAAGGGAGGGAAAGAACTGTCTCTCAGAATATCAGATCTTGGTGGTTACTGCAACCCCTGTTAGGTAAATAAGATTTGGATCTGTCTAGAACTATACAAGAAGCAGGAGGAGGAAAGACCTCCATTCTGATTTTGATCTTGCATCTTGGGACATGTCCATTTCAAGATGTTTTTACTTGATACATTTCTCTCCACACCTGCTGCCCCTTCCCCATCCTTGGAAGGGCAGAAGCTGACAGAGATAAGCACTTGTTTATGGTCCTGCGTGGTTGCTGTTCCTCAGCTGCACATGAGCATAGTTCACACAGGCCGTGGTCATAAGTCTGATCTGGGAGTGGTGCTTCCCTTGTATTCTATGAGATCTCAACAAAAGTGAGTTGAGGAGTTCTCAAAGTGAACTGCCCTTGGTGGTAGTTAGGCTAATACCATAAAAGTAAAACCTCTTTTTATGAGCCCTTAGTGAGAAATAAAAGTGCGAGTAAATTGCTGAGATTATTTTCCAGAAGGCAGCTCCAATAAAGTCCTATATCTCATTTCAATAACAACACAGAAACCTGCTGATTTATTGCAATGTGCTTTCAGAAACTTTGGGATGCTTCAGGTGGCTACAAGTAATGCTGGACCTTTTAAGCAGCAAATGCTTGGATGAGCTCAAACATTCCGGGTTTTCCTGTGCTTAATATGTTGCATTGCTATCTTGATATGTAATGTCACAGATGGTAATATTAGTCATGAAAGAACAAAGAAGCCAAGTCCATAGACAAATTAAGGTGGTGGAGGGGCAGAGAGAGGGAAAGGAGAGAAAGGAAAGAGAGTGAGCAGTGAATGCCTACAGCAAACAAGTTTTATTTTAAAGCCTCTTTATATACACTGAACACCTCAAGATTCATGCACTGGCAAGAGTCACCGTAGAAGGCTGTAAATCCTTAACCTGGCTGGTATCCACTGCAAAAAGTAGAGCAAGCAGTGTCATGAAAATACTTGGAAATGAATGGATGAACTTAATTTAACAATGGGCAGCCATCCCACAAATTCTCATGCAAACCAGTGGTGTTTCCTCTCCACTTTTTTTTTTTTTTCTTTTTTAAATTAACTACATAGCCCTTCTCCAACAAGTGAATTTAGTGTCTGCTTCCATCTTCTTTGCACCTTTCAAATGTCTTTTTTAACCATTTGGATACAGTTCATTTTACCTGCCATGAATTGCTTAAAGAAAGATTCAGATAGATTAAATTCAAGTATGAAAAGAAAGAATGAGACAGTGATTGAAGGCACCATTTGACAGAAATTATAGGCCTCATGAAACTACATGTGCTATATGGAGTTGTGGGAGAACTCCCTCCAGCTCAGCACACAACATGACCACTACAGCTTCTGTTTGCTAAGTTAACTCTTTTTCCACGAACAGAGGGTGTGGAGCTGATGTTAAACAAGGTTGCACACTTTTATGAAAGAAACACGCCTCTTAAGTAATTTCTAAATTCAAATATGCAAACCTATTGAAATAAATTTAAGTGTAGAACTGTACCGTTGAAATTGCCCTTTTCATCTCTTAGTCATCTAAGTGTTTGGGAAGACAGTGAGAACGATAACAATTGGGCCAAAGAGCTATGAACTGGTACAATTGAGAAATTTTGTGAAAGGAAAGGAGAAAAATATTTCATCCATAGTAAATGTAGCAGTTTGCCCATAAGTTCAGCTTCAAAACAGATTTACCACTTTCCTTTTGCACGTGGTTGACTTTACAGAGGTTGGCGTATATATGATGACAATTTACAAGAGTTTGGTGTCTGAACTCTCAAGGAGGAAGGACAGAAAAGGGTGGCTTGCAGGTGTGAGTAAGGCAATACAAATGAACAAATCCATTTTCAGGCTGAGCAGTAGGGAAAATTCCCAACACTGATTTTATTGCGCTATGGAATAGAGTCCTCAAGTGAAGGAATAGATGTCTAATAGCCTGAGATGGAAAATACTATATACTTTAGAGTACACTTTCACTGGCAAGGAAATGCATAATTTAATAGGTCTTTTCCATTTCTGTGATCTTATAACTTGGAGCCATTCCAAGGTGTAAGGTAAAAGGAAAGATATATTGAAGTTCTGCGTCTCTTTCATAAAGCACTTGATCTATCTTGGCATACACAGGAACATATATTGAAGCTATTTTGTGTGAAAGATTTTACTATTTGGAAGGAGATTTGATCATTCTCCAGAGATTGGACAAATACAGTGAAAGCAGAAATAATGGCAAGTGTTACCCTCTCCCTTTCATGCCATTTATTTCATAATCCAGATTTGACAGTCTTTCTGCACTGCCTGGTTTCCCTTGAGAAAGAAATAACAAACTAAGTTTTATTGCATATGATGATTTTGTAATCTTACATTTGCATACGTCACTCTCATTCTCTATATCCAATGCTTTTACATAGTCCACAAAGCAGAAGGTCTGATTTCCATATACCACTTTGTTTTACCCTATGCTTAAGGAATAGGAAAGTAACTTACACTCTTGATGCTGCAAGAACCTGAGGATACACAGAAATTGGGCCCATTGAAAGCCTTCTATTCCATTTAAAGTCCAGAGCGCAGATATACATTTTTGAAGACCCAATAGTTGTATTAACATCTAGCAGAGACACATTTTACAGAAATAAATTTGGATTATTTAGATGGTTAGAATGGCAGTTTCTGAGTGATTTGGGGCAACATAAATGAGATCTCAGCCTTTCTGCAAAGCAAGAATACAGGAAAATTGATCTTTGGTCAGCTGAAAAGATATTACAATTAAGTAACAACATAAAAGTCCATTCCATAGGTTTTTTTCCAACCTACGAGATAGGCACAGGAGTTGACCTTTCAGGACACTGACACCAAAGGATCTCCTGCCTCCCAATGTTCCCTCTAATCGATGTAATCTGCACAGTTGGGCTAAGTCAGATATATTTTCCCAGACCATGAATTACGTTAATTACACTTCAGCAACATGAGGAAGAAGCACAAAGAGCTGCTTCTGCTGCAGAACAAACTTAAATCCTTGGACATCAATGTATATTTCTATTTAGGATTATACTTGCTTCCAATGAAAAGTAAGATTTGAGAATCTTATTTATTAAAAGAACAAACTACTAAAACATGTGTGGATAAAAATCCTTATTTTCCTTCATGCTAGTAGGATGTACAGTTCTTAACAATCGGATTCTCACACATTCTAAAGATGTGGAAGCATGAAAAAGAGTTTTTATATGTGGATAATCGAGCAAGGTAGATTATATGAAAATCCATGGAGGGAAAGAAAAAAGAAAAAAATATGAAAACAAGAAAAAATGAAACAATATAAAAAAATATGAACTGGCCTTAACCATCTTGTGGTGTAAAAAGTATTTAATGTGTTGACGGCCAGCTGACTACCTAGCACATCTCAGGCTGTGGAAAATGGCTCTGGTACTGCAGGTCCCAAAACACAATACTGAAAAACACCTAACATAGATATTTAAGTAAGTTCAAGATTTTTTTCTCCTGTAGTTTATGAATGAATGCTATGACAGTTCTGAAGATTAGGTGTCAGAGATTAAAGTACATGGCAGAGTCTTGTTAGAGAAGGTGTTCTTACAGCACATGAAATGTAGTGTTATCCACTATAAAGTTTACTCTAGGTAGTAAAGAAGTTAAAGTGCTGTGTTTTGTGACATTGCAGGATTTGATACAAATCAACAATATTCTAAGGATATAAGCTTTAATGTTGTAAGTTGTAGAAAATTTCCTTTTCTTACAAGAGACCCGAGCCTCCTGTTTGAGCATCCATTTGTTCTTGGTGAATTCATCCCAGTGGTTTGTTTCCACCAATATATTAGTTAAACAATGGCCTTAGAATTATCCAGAAAACAAACAAACAAAAAAAAACAACAAAAAAGAAAACCAAACCCCACAACTTCTATTATTTTTCTTTTTTTCTATTGGGATCCATAGAGCAATAATTCATTTAGGCTTTACTTTTAAATCTGTCTGGTCTTGGAGAGAATATAGGTCCTTTTCCTCTTCGGCACTACTAAGGTTAAAGATCTGTTTTGTTCACCTGGCCTGAGAGTCACAGCCCCAGAGACAGCATGGCATAAACAGTACCGCTTCTGGGTTTATTTCCTATTTCAGCACTACCCTGAGGAACAATGAAGAGAGACTATGAACTCATAGACTAAGAAACTTCCTGAACTTTGTATCGTTTAACAACTCGCATCTGAGGTCACAAGACACAGACATGTTGCATGATGCTTCTTGTTAACTATCCTGATAGCCAAAGAAGTCAGCCACCAGCCCACGAAGCTATGCAAGAAACCTACTTCTGCATGCAATTCTTCTGTATATGTTGCGTTTATCTTCCCTCTCAGCAGATGTACACACAGAGATCAGATATATGCTCCGTCAGGAGAGCTCCTCCTGATCAGGACAGTTCCTCTTGGAGATAAAGCTGATTGTGGTCATCTGACTTGGATGAGAACCATGTCAGCCACAGAGCATTGTGTTGGGACACTTGATCTCTGTGGAAGGGGCAGTGCCCAAAGATCTCAACGAATTGTATCCTGAGCAGTCATTGTCATACTGACTTCCCTTTTGATACCAAAAATGCTCTGCCAAAAAAGGCCCCTTTTTGTCCATATTTTTTCCCAGTGTTTGGAATTCTGTCCCTCTCTGCATTGCAGCCAGTTAGAGTGGACACCAAAGAATGGGGACAAGTTATTGCAAATATATATGGCAGGAAGCCGGGACCAATAACATGGGCATGAGTGAATAGCAGTCTGGAGCAACAGCTTGAGAATGGCATAATGAATCTACTAATCTTTTAGGTGCGTTAGGAAAACCTTGCTGTTCTTCCCTAGCAAGAACAAGGAGCTACAGATTTCTAAGCTGAGTTGCATACATTTCAAGCCTTTGGCTGATTTTTTTATCATCATTTTAAGGAGCTAGAATATTTTACTGTTTTCTCCATTTTGGACACCTGGGCTTTCTCCCACAAAGAAAAGGAATTGCTTTGGTGGAACTAAAGATCTGTCTTTCTACACAATTAGTCATATTTGGGGGTCTTGTTTCAATATTTAACACTCCCGCTTTATTCCATAAAGGTGCTAAACATAACATCGATTGCATCGTTAGCTTTTTTACCTCTCTTCTCTCATTAGGTTGGATAAGGGAGCAAAACTAAGCTAAGAAAACACACTAGAAAAGACGTTGAGGATAGATTTTTGGCAAAGAACCCATATTGCATGCTCCACAGAACCAAATACTAACAAATGGGTGATTACAGAGAAGACTAAGTCAGATGCTTCTCAGAGACACACGGCAAAAGGAGAAGAGGCATAGTTGCACAATCCAGTCACAGAAATTTGGCCTGGATATAAGAAAATAATTCTTCTCCATGAGGTGGTGCCGAATGGACCAGGCACCCAGGCAGGCAAGGGAATCTCCATCTTTGGGGATATTTGAAAATCACCTTGAGACAGCCTTGAGCAACCAGGCCTAGCTTGGTTTTGAGCAGAACAGACTAGACAACCCTCTGAAGTCCCTTCCAACCTACTTAGTTTGCCTTTCTATGTGATACAAAACCCCCTTTATTTCACAGAAGAAAGATGAGTCTGTGTTTCCCCTGGAGGTGTCAGTCTGTGATAGGATTCAGTGAGGGACATGAAAGGTTACAAGATGTGGCAGCACCCTGGATCCCTGGGGGGAAAGACAGGGAGAAATAAAGTTAAAGGCATGGCAGCTGATGGAGGCCCTAACGATGTCAGAGGTATGACAACACCACAGACTTGGATAGCTTGGGTGTCTGCATTGTGTGGCAATTCATCCACACATTTGGGCACAACCTGCTAAGCTTGTGCCCTGTCACATGGCCACCTGTGTCAGAGAGGGGCTGGCTATTCTGCAGTCACGGCTTCCAAATGTCTTTCTGTCTTTTCTTAAGGGGAGATGGGGGCCAACAAAACCCACCTGGCTGAGGCTGTCAGTCGAGGGAACGCTGCTGACAAATTGGAGCCAACCTTCCTGCTGAGACTCTCAACAGAGGAGGAAGCAAAAGACACACGTGGTTTCATATGCCTTTGGCTTTTCTTGGACTAACTTGATCTCTGAAGTCTGCAGGAAAGCTGAGCTGAGGAGGCAAACTGCTCCAAAAGTAAATGCCGCCTGGGGACTTGGCTGGGAATTAGACAGACATGTTACTGAGCCAAACTGTAAATCTAAAATTTTGAAATAAAGTTTGGAATTTTCCTCAGAAAAGCTTGGCCACCAGGAGGTCTGGCTGTAATGCCAGTGCCAGAAGAGGCAGAAAAAACTGGACTGAACTTCAACAAGCAAGATATTTCCTGATTGCCAGTGATTGACAAGCTTGGCTTCAGCCCCACTCCTTGAACACACCGAAGCAGCTATCAGAAAAAGGCAACTATTGTAAAAAACACAGGGAGTATTTTTCAGTGGGTGGTAGAAGTCTGCTTTTCACTCAGGCACCCCTTAGGAGTCAGTTAGGAGTAGCACACTATTCTCAGTAGCAGCAGAGGCTTATACAGTTGAGAAAACAAAGTTGAAAACAAACAGCTGCATAATGTATTGCAGTAAGGCTTTCACAGCACAGAGATAGTGGGTCATAAACAAGTCCCCCAGAACTGGAGACTATCCAACAAGGCACAAGGCCTAAAAAGAACTATTTGTTTTTTTACTCTTCATGAGATGAAATGCACACTGCAGGAAAATCCCGTGCAAATCAACATAGCGTCATGGAAACCCCGAGACCATCAATAAAAGTAATAAATGGAAAGGGTTATAATAATATATACTTAGCACTTTACATTTTCAAAGTGCTGACAGGACATTAATCCTCAAAATACCCTTGTGAGGGCAAAGGCAGCTTTGACATTTTGAGGTGGGCTTGTGAAACAATTTTTAGTCTAAAATTGATGTGACCTTACTTCTGTTCACAAGGACTATATCTATTTAAAATTGGATTATAATATTTTCACAACAGATAACAGGATGCTTCATTGTCTTTCCTCCTCTGAACATAAGAAGCAGAACCCAGTCAGTGTTTGCTAGACTACACTTTCATGCCAGCACTGTAAAACTGCTTTCTAAGGTCAATTCTTCCTCTTAGCTTGGGCCTGTGGACCAATGTGTTTACTATCACTGGAGAATTTTATTACATTCAATTACTCAGTTAACCTTTTTCTCCAGTTAAATAACTGTGCAAGACATAGCTGCCAGTAATTCATATACCAAAATATGCAGACTAGCCATTTCAAATGAACTGAGAGAATTGTCTTCAAGAGAGCCAGAAAAGGAAAACAAGAGAACAGAAGTCATATTTTATAACTTCAAAGGGCTACTTTTTATCTTCCACAGATTACTTGTTCAACTGCAGTATTGAATTAGCTCTGCCTCTCCTGATGCTCAAGTCAGGGGCAGGGGATGGAGGGGACAGTCAGTTGTTTGTTGCACGTTTTTGCTCCTATTTCCAGTTGTTTACATTGGGGCTGTGATTCTTCTAGTATCTCTGTTACTGTTTATGACCTCAGTAAGTCAAAATGTCATAAATGCTGGATACTTCTGTGTAGCTGTGCAAGACAGGTTTCATTGAAATAATATGGAATTAAGTAGAGGGCTACAAACAAAATACCTGTATCAAAAGCACAAAAGCTAAGATTATTTTTTAAAAAAAAAAACCAAAACAAACAAACAAAACCCCAACAAAACAAAGGAAGGAGGGGGAAAAAAAGAGAGTCCAAACTTAGGTCTTCAAGAGAAATGATTAATCAAAAACAAAACTAGGAGAGGTGAGTTGATGGTTGTAGAAAGAAGGAAGAGGGAGAAGGAGCAGAGATCTAGAGATCACAGACATGTACTTCCTAAATATTTGGAGTAACCAGCAGTTCAGTGGATCTGATATTCAACCCAACTGTGTGATACTTCATGTTCTGCCCATGTAACCTTAAAACTGAATGAGAAAGTACTTCAGAAGCAGATTTTTATAATTTTTATAAATATTGGGACTGATAGCATTCGTCATGTACTGTATATGAAAACAGTGCAGGAATGCTCACCATAAGTAATAGGTAACTAAAAAGCTAAAAAAAACCACCCCAAAAAAAACCCAGACCTAAACAAAACAACACTCATGCCAGCACAATGTGAGATTTCCTGAGTAAGGAAGGAATTGTTAGTGAAGGTCTTAACCAGAATTTAATAGGAATGTTCTTCTGAGAAAAATAAGCCCAAGGTAAGCAATCTCCTTTTTTAGAATCACGAATGTACAGCGACTTGCATAAAAATGCCATAAGCCACCCATTAGAAGAATGGCTTAAACAGTACATAGCAGAAATCATGGAATGAGTATGTGCTGCCCAACTGTGGCACAAGCAGACAGTTGATGGAGGCTGATGGGGAGCTTGTGCATGAGCATCTAGGGGAGAGAGGGAAGGAGGCTCTACAATTAAGTTTTGCCAGATCTTGCTATGCTAGGGATTCCCAAATCCATCTGTGATGTCCAGCAGATGATTTTAGCAGATGTCTGGGTTGGGTCCCTCTATATTGCCTGACTAAAGAGATACAAGTAGAGCTGAGAAATTACTTCAAAATATGCAAAATCTTTTGAAGATAAAGTTCTCAAAATGACTGAATCACTTCTTTATTATTAGTGATAGTGATAGGAGGTAAAAAGAATTTGAAATGACCAACCACTTCATATCACATGTTGGGAAATCACCTCGGTAAACATAATCAAGCAAGCTAAATGATGGGTGGCCTAAAATTTCCGTTCTGCTGTTTATTAGATGAAAAGCTATGACAGTTCTGTCTGCACACAGACTGTGGGTACAAGATTTCAGTGACCCAGGCAGATCCCAGACAGATAATGACTATTGCTCTCAGTTCTCCAAACTATGAGTTCAGAAGTTTAAGCTGATACAAATAGTGTGTTTTGCCATTGTAAGCTCTCTCTTTTGCTTATCTTTAGATTTTATGCTGTGCTTATTACAGTGGTATTCCTTCTAGGCTACTCTTCCCACAAACACTCTTGCCAAACTCCTAATGATCCATTCATCCTGTGTCTTGATATAAAAAACCTCATGCAAGATATGATAAACACTAAGGCAATTAGCTACACCACCTGCCCCATTCCACCTACTTGCCTGACACTACAGGAGACACCACCACATCAACAACTACAAATCCGGATCCAGACCCAGACCAGTAAGATGTCCTTCCACAAACTTCCAATTATGTTTATTTTTGGCTACTGAGTAAGACAAACTTCCTCCTTGCATCCCATCAGTTTATCCCAGGAAGTATTTAAAATTAGAAAATAGAAAAGCTTCTCTACAAACTATCAAAGAAAGATGAAAGAAAAAAAAATAACCACACAACAAAACATGTAAATTACAGGAAATCATGTGCCCTTTAACCAGATGAGCAGAGTGGAAACATGGACATTCCTTTGGAAGAAAGGACTTCTATTTTGTGGCAAAACTGAATATATAACTCATGTTTTCTACTAAGTAAACTCTAATCACATATATAATGCATATGCATATTTGAGGTTGTATGTTGGCCAAGTGACAGAAAAATATAACCAACCAAAACCAGACACTCCTTGCTCCAAGATGGAAGTACCTATTTACTGCTCTAGGAGGGAACAATTAAAGACCTCCTTCCTTGAAACTGTTCCCCCCCCCCCAAAATAAGATACATTAGCATCATTACACCAACCGTTTTGCAAAAGAGTGGAATAGAACAAAAAAATACAGGCATTTTCAGTTCACATACTAATGGTTAAGACAAGTATGGGTCCTCTACATACCACTTCTGGGAAAAATATGGTTATTATTGTACCTTGTATTCCTAACCAGTTCTTACTAGTGTAAGTGAAAATATTTCCAATGCTTTAATGTGTATAGGTCTGACTCTGGAAAATATTTTAAAGTGCAGAGCTTGAAGAATTTGCATATTTTCACTGATTTTAGTGAGAATGGATGACAAGCATCAGACATAAGGATCCTGCTAACCAGGAGCCACAGTGAATTGTTTCTGTACCAACAGGTAAATAATAATAATATTAGATAGAGTATAGTATACAATTCAGTGACTCTTCTACTATGGGCTAGCTAACTATCATACTTATTTTAATTTCAATATTTTCTAAAGGATCTAGGAGCACAGTGCTATTTAGATCTGTGCCAGAATAGGAGTTAAAATACTTACGAGGATGATAACTATTATTTACTATAGCAGTGGTAACTACTGTAACCACATCCATATTACTTAAGTTTTCATTATCATGGCACTGAAACATTGAAGCAAACTAAAAAACTCTCATGACAAACCTTTAGGAAAAAAATCTCCCTCAAGTGAAATGAAGAAAGAACTTCTAGCACTTTAGGAAGAAGTGTGAGCTCAGTACTGTTGATGTGAAAATTTCGATCAGCAAACATATCTGAGTTGTTTTCATTAGAAAATAGTGGGAAACAGTATCTTACACATAAGCTTACTTTCTTTTCCTAAGCATAGGAGAGAATTAAACTTACACCCAACTTTCAGATTTTTTTGCAAAATGTTCTTATATTATTAGTTGCTAGACCATGTGAACTGAAAAAATTGTGTATATGGTGCTATTTTTTATAAACACAGTATAAACTCGCTGGAAGATTAGTTCCTCCTTCAGGACACATTCATTGTTACAGCATAATTTCTTATTTCCACTTTAACAAAGTTCTTATTTTAATATGAAATGAAGACCATTTCTATCAACATAACTAGAAAATGACTGAACTCTCACTGAGGCCGATGCAGCTGGGCAGCAGAAGGGAGGACAACTGTGCCAGTTTTGGATCACATGGTTTTCCCTTTAGACCCACTATCTTGGCAGAAATAAATGAAAGTCTAATTTTCATAGAATCGCAGGATGGTTTAGGTTGGAATAGCCCTTTAAAGATCACGTGGTCCACCCCCCCTGCCACGCGGACGTACACCTGTCATTAAATCAGGTTGCTCAAAGCCCTATCCAACCTGACAATGAACACTTCTAGTAATGGGGCATCGACAGCTTCTCTGGGCACCTTATTCCAGTGCCTCACCACCCTTAATATAAAAACAAAATTTAAAAATAAAAGCCTTCCTTACATCCAGTCTAAATCTACCTTTTTTCAATCTAAAATCATTGCTTGTTGTCCTGTCACTACAGGCCTTGATAAAAATTCTCTCCCCCTCTTTCTTATAAACCCCCTTTATATATTGAAAATGACCCAGTGAGGTCTCCCCAGAGGCTTCTCTTCTCTGGGCTGAATGACCTCGACTCTGTCAGCCTTTCTTCATAGGAGAGGTGTTCCAGCTCTCTGATTAGTTCTGTGGCCTTCCTCTGGACTCACTCTAAAAAGGTCCATGTGTCTCTTGTGATGGGGACCCCAAAACTGGATAATAGTGGGGTCTCAGGAGAGAAGTATTTTCTTAAGTACCTGCATGCAAACGTATCTATAAGAGGCTGAAACAAAGACACTATCCATCATGTAATTATTAGCCAGATCTGAAAAACAGGAAAAAATATTCTTAATCATTGTGGTTAAGCTGTGTGCTCTATTTCACTTAGGTAAGCCATTTATTGCACAATTTATGCTAAACAAAGTGTTCTCCAATTCACAATGTATTATTTCATAAAAATAGAGGGAAAACGCACAAGGTATTTGCCTGCCCCTTTAACCAGTTCACATCATACAAGACAACCTTCATCTACCTTTAGCAGCACCGCTATAGCTTAGCAATACTTGTTTCTTAATGTCTAACCCGAATACAATCACCAGGCAAGCTGCATGAAAAGATCTTGCTCCTTTATAAATATGAATGGCTAACAGGGAAACGTCAACAATAACAAAAAATCACTCTGTGCACTTTCTGCAAACTGGCATACTCTTGCAAATGACGTAAATCTTTTGTTCTACAGTGGATTGCAATTATCTAAACAAAAGAATTACAAGAGCCAACTGATTTTGGGTAGTAATACTGAAAACTGATACAGAAGTTTCAGTAAGAGGTTTGCCAGTTGGCGCAATAAAGAAGGGAAACCCCTCCAACAGGCAGCACATAATAGAGCTCCTTCCTCCTAAACACACAGAAGCTGTAACACTTTGTGACTTTCTTCTTCCTCATCCTTATGTTGAGGCAGTTTCCATAGCTTATATTCAGACTCTCAAACCCTGCTCTTCTTCCTGTGCTATATACGCAGAATAATTATGTCTGTATGAGTGTGTATCAAGAAAAGAACATGGCAAAGTGCTTGAACTGAAAATAGCTTCTTTTCCTGATTCATGAGCTCATAATTTATCATAAACCAGTTACTCTGGGCAAAACACCTCTTGTGCTCCCCATGTTCCAGTGTAATGGCTCCCACTATGATGCAGCCTCACAGCCAGCTCTGGGAAACTCCCAGGAAGCATTTGGAGCTACATTAATAGAGCAAAAGGTGGCATGGATCTGCTTAATTTCAGAAAATAGCAGTGTTGGAATTACAATGTGGTGACAGGACTCATCAGAAGAATTTATTTCCATGCTTTGGGCCTGTGGCCTAATGAATTGGAAAATATTTGCCTATGTTCTCTGCTTAAGCTCTAAATTAAACTGACATCTTTTATTAAAAATGCCAGTTTTACAAACTGAAATGACATGCATTTGCCTTTTTGATAATACAAGCTTCGTTGTAGTTGCATGTATAATAACATTTTTTCTTGGCATACATGGGGTTTGTAAGTTCTCCACAGGTGAAGCTCTAAGCTCTGAATAGTGTATTCAGTGCACCGACTATACTGTTTCTATGTAAATCATCAAGTATACTCAATTATGCTAGCAGGGTTATGGTGCTGAGATTATACTATAAATTACAAATTGCTGGTTTTTTATTTACTTGTTTACAGTGCCTGGAAAAAGGCAACAGTCTACTGTTTGCTGCCTATTCTTTTAGCTTTCCACTGATGGCTTTTAGTTTTCCATGGATTTAACAAGCAGCTTGATTGAACTAGGGTTTTTATTCTTGGACATAAGGAGGAGAGAAGATTTCTTCTCAGGGACCTTAAAGGCTTTTGCATGGAGGTAAACCAAACTTTGCCTATGCACAGTCCCCTCTTCTGACTCCATGTCACTAACAGGAAAGCAGCAAGAGCTGTGGTGAGCCACCCCCAAGGGGTCTGTTTCAGCATCTGCTGGAGATCTGCCAAAGAGTAATGCTACTCTGCAGTGCAAAGCAATGGCTTGATTGTTATCAAATTCCCTCTGTGGCTTGGAGAGCCAGATAAAGGCGGCAAGAAGAGTTTTAATTTAAACTTCAGAGGCTCACAGTTGTGTTCTGCTAATGAAGTGGTCTGACTCTGTTACCTTTGCTTGCTGAAAAGATAAAGACTGATAAGTCATGTTAACAATATTATCATCAGTGGTTTCAGGGATGATATACATTATCTCTGCCTAACATTTCATCCAGAACTACATGACTCTAGATAGTGGAGGAGTACAATCCAGCCAATTCTGTGCTAGAGTGGGCTAAATGAAAAGTGAAACCAGTCGTGTTACAAGTCACAGAAGAGTCATTTTTTAAATTCCTATTTCCTTAAATAGATTCCACGAAAATTCTCACAAGAATCAATTCACATCAAGAGATAATAGGGTGGGACGTTGTTCTCACAGAGAAAAAAATGAGTCCATACCCTTTAAACTTCCAAGTATCTGTGTTAATTTTGAAGTGGCTGCCAAAACCTCTGCAGCTTTCTGAATGAACATTATTACTTATGGTATGACAGAATGTTTCTGTGTTTGCTGTATACTACAGACACGACAGTAAGAAAAGCACACCATGTACAGAGGTGTCTCAACATGGGAGCTTTGTCCCCCTCATGAGCCACCTCCCTCCTCCCCCCTGCTTGCTTTTGGTTTTTTGGCCACCTTGTATTTTGTGTTTCCTCTTCTTCCCCTGACCACAACAGTTCCTAGAGATCACTTTAAAGAAAAAGTTTTCATTTCCCTCTGCACACTACATGGGGATATGCGGACCCACTCATCTGTCACTTAATGGTGTTTAAGTTGGTGATGTTATACAAGCCTAAAGGTGGTGTGGAAGGGCAATTTGGCTCTGCGTAGTCTTCATCTGTTCAAGCTCATACTAGCACATTGAGTTCCAAATAATTAGGAGCTCCTCTCCAGCTGGTGTTTTGGTAGAAAAGGTGGTTGAGCAACCCAGTCTGGATTTTCCTACATCTGAAAGAGCCTAAAGATGCCTTGAACATTACATATACTTTCCTAATATGTTTTCAGTGTCGGCTATAGCACAGCAGTGGGTGGAATGACAAATAGGTATTCTTTGGGAACGAATTGCCACTGTCAGGGTTCAGAGGAGTTCAGAGCATTACATTTATATTTATTTACTGGTGCTTTCCACTGTTTACCAGGATTTTTCCCCTGACCAATCCATGCAGCTATACTCAGGAGAATTCTCTCTGCTTTGCTGCCAGAGCTCCCCTGGATTTTATCACCCACAAAGTCTGCACACAGATGAAGGAATATGAGGACTTTGAGTGATATTTTGCATACCCAGGTTTCACTCCTGATCCTGTTAGTGATCTGCTGTGCCACCTTGCTATGCAGGCTTTTTGGAGAGAGCAGGAAGCAGAAGGTTAATGGGGTGTGTATCACAAAAAATGTTAATGATTAGATTTTTTTTTTTTCCTTTAACTGATATATTTCTCTTTCTTGTGAAGCAACAAATGGGTAAGATGCCAAACTTGCCCACCCCTCAACCTCTCCTTAAAACTATATTTTAAAAAAGAAAAGGGAATATGAAGGGTGAAACCAATCAATGGAAAACTTAGCATGCATTATTACAGACACTTCTGGATATTATAACTCTCTTTCCACTGGACTTCCACCCAGAAACTCAGGTGGTTTCTGTTAATAGCTAGAGCACAATGAAGATTTCTAACTGAATCATCTGAAAGACTATTTTAAAGAATGACTGCATTAACATGTATTACCAGCTTCCTGCTCAGACTAAAAAGAATTTATTCTTTTAACGCAACTAACTCTAGGGTGGTTTTTTTCCCCCCGTTTTCTGCCTCCTCTTGTCTTCATTCCCTTGGGTTTCACAAATATACAGTAACAATTAATTATGACTCAAATCAAGGTGATTAACACTGTACTATTAATAAAACCTTACTGGGGAATTAGAAACTACTTTTGCATTCACAGAGTATATAGGTAGCAATATTTATTCATGTATTATTCATCGGGAGATGATGAGCTGAATAGGAAAGGTTGTATTAGTGTGGATAAATTAAGAACAGATGAATACCTCACCTTAAAAATCAAACTGAACATGGATTTCCACCCCACCCCACCCCGCCTTTGGAGACTTTAAAGTGTTCTTTCTCTTTTCTCTCCTTGCCTCTTTAGTTATTTATATAATTCTTGTAACGTTCCCTTTGCATTTCCAAGCTTTATTCAATTATATCATTATATGTGGAAAACTGAAACAAAAAGAATCACTAAAATCGCATTAACAAGAGATTTGTAGATGAGAGAGGATACTGCAAAAGTTTGATTAACACAATTTGCAAGATTGTTATTTGCAACTCCATCATTTGTCTTGAGGGAAAAGTTACTGTAGTTCACTGCATGCTATTTAGATATAAAGAAATTCCCAGAATCTCTCTACACAAACACATTAGAATATTTCAGTGGAGTTGCCCTAAATTATTATCAACAAATGTGGCTCACACAGACCTTGCACATCACATCTGTGAATTTACAGGAAGTAAAAATGCAAATGAATTCATATATAAATACTGAAATGACACTCCTTAAGTAATAAAGATCCAATAATACTATAGTATCACAGGACTATTAAACATCAGCTTTGGAACAGTGTAACTTAATTGTGAGAGAATTTATTTAGGCATGCTGTCTCATCCACAGCAGTGATGAAATGTGTATTAATTTAAATGGTGCTTAGATCTCATACCCAAAATGCCACTAGGTGTATTAAATATGGCCTAAACAGGGGGTTACAATTATCATACTAAAAACACACATAAGTAAGAAAAAAACACCCAAACTTCAAAATCCCGACCAGTTGAGACAATGTATTAAATAGTGTTCAACAACCCATCAAGTAGTCATGAATTTGCTGTTTCATTTAATTTTAAATAGTGGTATTAGCTCTGATGAAAAAAGTATCAATGCTTTTCACCGCCAGTAAGATTTCAGTGGGGAAAAGCCCCACATTTTTAATAATTTTACCACAGTTGCAACTCTCTGATTCAAATATTTGAAATACTCAAGAGACTTTGCTATTTAAATTATGAATTTCAGAAAGGAACCAGGAAATATCTGAATGAAAAGTTGTTTTTTTGTTTTCCAAACAGTTGTGTTACACTATAAATAGAAGTGCGTGCACTTGTTGAATGTTTCATACCTAAAACCCTTCCTTTAAGTATTAGTGCCAGGGTTGGGGGCACATCCTGAGGGGGAGGAGGGGAAGACTGGGGCATTAAGAAGAAATATGTTCTGGTATTTTGACATCACAGGTTACTACAAAAGAAAAAGGAGGTACTGGCCCATTTGCAGTCCTTATTTATTTTCCTATCCTTCTCCTAAATTAACTCAGTCAGGGAGTGCATTCCCTAGCACAACCACTTCAGATTTCCTCATCAAACTGCAACTTTGCATGGTAGCTTCTTTTTTCATGTTTAATTTTTAGTGAAAATTAAAAAAAAATCCTGTACTGAAACTATGGCACTTAAAACTAAGATGTTTCCAGTACAATTTAATGGGAAAAGTATAGACTTTATTATTAAGCTATATATAGTTATATACACACACACAAGCACACGCACACACCCTTTTCTGTGGCTTGGAACAATTGCAAAGGACAGATGGACTTGGGAGGGGTTTCACAACTACTGCAAAAGGTCTCATGTACTGCATTTGTTTACACCATTTAAAAACACATAAATCAGCCACTTCAGGGCAAGCAAAGCAAAAAAAGGAAAAAAAAAAAAGGAGGTGCAAGTAAAACATGTATTTGAAACATGTATTTGGTACTAATAGTGGAAAGCTAACATATCTGCACTAACATACAATAAGTGTGGAGAATATAATCTGTAGTTTGTGTTGCTCTTTATGCCAGACCTATTTAATATAACTTCCATGTTTAGCTTTAGGTTATATCGATCTCAGAATGGAAAGGAAACTCTAACAAGTCTTGAGAGTATGAAGCTGGTTTGCAGTTAGAAAAGGCCATAGACGAACAGTACCTTCACCCAGACTGAGGCTTGCATAAAACTTGGGATTCACCACAAGGGGAAAAGTTCCTAAAATAGTCTTGGCCCATTGTAGTACACAAAGCTTGATAAGGACTTAATCCTACCTAGTAAAGGGCAGAGCTGTGCTGAAGAGCGGGCTTAAACATGTTGCATGAGCCATAGCATCTGAAAGCAATAAGTCCCTTGAGGGATACTGTCAGGTAGTATCTCTGAACAAGTAGTGCCTTTTAGGAATATATGACAACCCTTTGAAAAGACAGCCTTTCCCTCCTCCCTAGAAGCCTTTCTAGCACTGCCCAGTGTAGGAAGAGACACCTGCAATTTCCAGAGAGACAGGAGAGCCTGCATTTCAATGAACGGCTCTCGTTTAAGTATTATTTCAAGAAGAAAGTTTACTGGCCAGTTACCAAACTCTTCCCTTTCACTTAGCTCCTAGCAGCAAGGCCCTTGGTTCCTGACCACCCAGTAAGCCCCTGCCAGTACTTGCCACTCTGTGAAGAAAGCACTGGTAGCACGCGGACAGGTAGCTTAGGAACAGAAATCTCTTTCTGCACTTCTCTCCATACCTTACCGTAAACTTACATCTGTGAATATGTAATTAAGCTCTTACTGTGCTGAAGAAACCAGAGAATGATGAATTGGCAAATCAACTATCTACCTGTTCCATGCAAACACAAGTATCCTTTGCTTCAGAAAACAGTACAATTGCCCAGCTCCCATCTTCTTGCTCTCTTTTTTGTTCTTCCCTCCCCAAATGATTTTTTTTTCTATATTCCTCCTAGCTGCTGAGTCCTCAACTCAGCTAACAGAGCTGTAGCATCAGCATTCTCAACCTTTTACAAAGATGACATATTTAACATGCCTATGTGCCTGTGCTTGAACCTGCTGCACCTCCAGCACATACTTGGATTAGTGTGGCAGGGTGCTGTGCACCCCAGATAGCAGTTGTTCCATGTGAGACAATCAAAGAACTTCGAGATGCTCCACATATGAAAACATATACGCTGTTTTTAGCTTAAAGTCAGCATGGTTTAGCTAACCATCAAGTTCACAGGCAAAGTAATTTTTCATATTTGGCAAAACTTACTTACGTGGTCTGTCAAAGGTGTAAGTCAACACATAGTCTAGGGAAGGACCTAATTATCCCAGTTACTGGCTGTATTCATTCTTCTCCCTTTCTGTGGGGAACAGCTTCCACCGAGCAAGAGTTCCCACACTGTGAAAACAGACAAGATGTCTGAAAATTTTGCACTTTCACAGTATTCTCACTACTGACATTCCTCAAAGCTTACAAAATATAGCCTTCATCTGCAGATTTTTTGGGGAGAGGCTATTTTCTTTCCATTCATTTCTGGATAAATCATTTGAAATTGTGCAAAATCATATTTCCCCAGGCAACACAGATAAATCAATAAGCTCTCCACTCCCGATATTTTTGTACAATTCAACAATCCTCCACATTGTTACTGTGTTTTCACTTGAGAACATAAAAACACTTTTCAATAATCACACCACAACTGTTACAGTGTAAGTTCTGAAACGATATGAAGCAAGGCATAGCAAAATTCATGGCATGTTCAGGTTCACATGGTGTGTTAGGAGACATTAAGACTTGTGTAACTATCATTGTCCTTGTAGTTCAGCTGAAGCCACTTTGCGCATTGATGGTAAACATGAGCTTATTTTGCTTAAACAACCAAAGGAAGGCAAAACTTGCACACCATGCTGATCTGACCGCTGAAAATCTGACAAAAAGTCATGTAATTTTTGTATTTAGGCATACTCTTAATGTCAAAGCTGTTACAAAAACCTCCAACACTGGACAACCCTCTTCCCTCTTCTCTGAATTCAACATTCCTTATTTCAGCACAGGCCAGATGTAACAAGAGGGAACAGCAAAGTTTGTACTGCCGCTGTGCATGATGAATTTGCATAATGTTACAGTATGCTAGACAAAATGATCCATTATTCATTGCAAAGGAATTATCCAGTCATTCAGTATATGCCAACAGTCAGAGCAAAAATATCAGTATCAAAATTTCCTTAATCCAAATCACTATTAACTTCATTATGTTCTGTCACATCTTGAAGATGCTGGATTTGATTTAATGAGCTGTTTCTATCCCCTAAGCAAAGAATTTTAGCAGAATAACTGTAAAGCAACTCAGAAGACCCTAAATGGTTTTTGAAAGCTCTCATAACCACCCATACTGTACTGTATCATTCACTTGCTGCCATTCATTGAGCATTTTTTATAATAGAGCTTTAAAAGGCGGGATGCTTGGGTTCACATAGAACAAGACTATTTAAATGGACTACAATTACTTTAAGAGGATCAGACGTGCAATATCTTATCTTTCACCTACTAATCTATTCCACAGTTTTCTCAACTTAATGGCTGCATAGATTTGTTGGATTGGCTTGTTAAGAAACCACAAGGCATGGGTCTTGGCAGAACTGCATCTGATGTCAGTCTCCTCCATTGACTTTCTACTCTCAGTCTTCCTCCAAGTTTTTTAGGCTTTCCTACTTTGTGCTCTCAGTTTCCCCATAAATCTATTTGTACAGTTTATCTGCAAATAAAAAGCAGTCCATACATTCACTTGCTGCTGCTGAGCCCCCAAAGCAAGCCATATGAAGAAAACCCTAAATGAGTGCCATGAAAGTACCATTTAGACAATGACTGCATGATATCTGGTAGGCTTGTTACTCTTATGGAAGTCCCTGGCAACAGCTACACCTGACTCAAGTGACAGAAAGACATTAAAATTCTGTCTTTCCAGGGACATGCACAGAACACTGTTCATCGCTGGGTGTCAGCTCCAGTTTTGGTCTCTGACATACACTAAGCAGAATTTAGCAACTGACAGGCAGAAGCTAATGTCCACAGCCGGAAGGGATTATGTTCTAATTACACCAATTCATTCTGATAACATTGAAAATAATACCAAAGAGTTAAAGAAGTGTTCAGGATCCAAAGCATTTGTGATCCAGCGACACACATGCTATAAAAAGGGTCTTACTCACTCCAGTGGAAATGAAATCCAAGTACCAGAGGTAGCTTCATACCACGGGTCATTTGAAGATGCAGTGAAGGAGCTATATATTTGTCTAATTTATAAAGCGTTTATGAGGGAAGCTTTATGCTGGCTAAAAAGTAGCAAGGAATGGGATTCAGGTGCCTAAGTATAGGCATCTAGTATTGTTTTAGATGCACCCTGTTGGCAGAGACATTTGCAAAACGCTGGGGGATATGACCCAGGACTTAGAGGAGACACCTAAACAGATACTAAATGGCTATACTGAGACATCCAGAAACTTATCAAGGTGTGTAAAATGCACAATGATTAGAGACAGTCAGAAATGATAAAAGCATATTTTTTTTTAAGAAAGATAAACAAAATAGGTACATGCTTAGTTAAGGAATCTCCTCCTGCTTCACTGGCTGGGGGTTTTGGAGGGCCTGACAGATCAAGGAATTTCTGCTTAGCAGCTTACTAGCTTGAAATATTTCGAATTACATAATGGGTACAAAAAATTAGAACCCACTCATTCTGTGCTAGAAGAACTCAGACCATCTTTAGGGTTTATGAACAAACATTTACAAGTCACTCAATTTCATTGCTGTCATGAACAAGATGGCCAGCTGATTGCTTTAATAAAGTCTATTGATCATCATCAGACTCACCAAAACCTTACTTCCAGATATCAGAAAACTATTATAAAACAAGTTCATACGTGTCATTGCCAGCTTTATCTATTTCCACTTGTACTTAAAGACAGACAACTAATCCTTTTTTATGTGAACTGAGCAAACGCATACAAGGCATTGAGAAGGATTCACATGGCTATATGTAATAATATCTTGCAGGAATAACCAAGATGCTGAAAGATAAAATTATGACTCCTAGGAAGGCTGGAGTGCAACTTTGGAGCCTGTTAAGGAGTGAGTATGAAATGAAGTAGCTGGAACATTTCACAAGGTAACTGGTATCGTGCAGTAGCAAAGAGGAGGAGGATGGACATTAAACGAAGGCGATTAAAAAGCACTGCATTCAAATGTACAAGTACTATGCCCACACTGCAGGAGACAGCAGGAGGCAGTGAATCATCCAACATTTAAATCAACACCCCCTTAAAACAAAATGTATTCAGCTCAACGTGGGTATCTCCAGCGGGCTCCAAAAGTTCTGACAATGCGTGGCATGGGTTACTCACATCTCACTCTGCCCATAACGCAGCCACCATTTAGTAAGTAACTTGATTCAGAGGCACAGAGAGTTTCTGATGAATCATAAAATGCTCAGTATCTGATTTAAGGGCTTTCTGTCACCACTGTAGATTTGCTAGTGCTAATTTTATGTAGAAAAGGGCTTCCAGGGACAGAATAATGATAGGGTGAGGGGTTGAGGGAAGGGAAAAAAAAAAAAAAAAAAAAGAAGGAAGAAATGAATCCAAGGGTCCTGGAAACGGATAGTGAAAGTACCGTGGAAACAGCATGCATTTTTTCTGCATTGTTGTGTTGTTTTTTTTTTTAAAGTGAATATTGAGGAGACATTAATCAGATTGTTAAAAACCTGGCAGAATAAATGTGTCAACAAAACTCCTTTTTTACTCGCATTCTATTAAAACACTTTGAAGGATTTCTATGGAAACAGTAGGCTGTTACAATGGGAAATACCCAGCATAGCTGAAAATGTCAATCTTCCTTTCAGCAGTGCACTGGCCATAAATAGAGATTCAGTGCAGCAAAATTGGTATCACTTGGAAGCAAAGTCTCAAGTAAGAAGCACAGCAATGCATGAACACTCGAAATCCAAGACAAAGCAGGCAATTGCCTCTTTGAGTAGCAGTAGAACCATGCCAACAATAAAATATTTAATTACGCTATGCTTTTTTATTTTGGAAGAATGTATTTGGATGTATCATGATATAACATCTATCTGTATATACAAGAATAGTTCCTGCTTCTAATATTTTTGCATTTGGAGATAACTCCATGTGACAGAAAAAGAGGGATAGCTCACAGAGTGTCTGCTTCATTTATTTATCTTATAACTGATGACACCCCACATCCACATCACACACAATCAGCAGTATTGCCTCTGCCTTATCTACTACCCACTCATGCCTTCTCTTTCACCAGACCATGTTCAATGTCATTTTTAACTCTTCCGTGTGCCTTTCCCAGTGCCCAGAGTAGAAGCTCTTATATAGATCTAAAACCAAACCCCTAAAACCACACTGTATTCTTTAAAAAAATTGTAAACCAAGAAAGAGCTCTTGCTCTATTCAGAAGGCCTTCAGCTATGCGCACACACCCCCCCTTCCCACACTCTTCCCACACACAGATCCTATGACTGGAATAGCTGCTTCCTAAAGCATGAAATATTGTGAAAGCTCACTTTAAATCTTAGACCATTAATTTCACCAATATCTTTAAATTTCTAAACTATATAAAAATGTCATGATCACAGTTAGTAATATATACTTCTGCTACTTTCCACACACAAAGAAAATTAGCCCTCTTTCAGTACTCTACTTGTTTAACAATGTATTTGAAAAGCACATTGGTCCTTATTACAGATGTGCACTTTCAGTAACTTCCAATAAACAAAGCAAGTTCCAAAATTAGCTGGTAAGTAATGATTATGTTCTATACTTTACAAAACAATGCAAGGAAGCACAGAGAGATCATAAACATACTTTTTATTAGTGCTTCTAAATTTCTGCCTCTGAAATTCTGGATTGCCACCTCTTGCTGGTCTCACACACAAATTGGGGTCAAAGGTTTCTCTTGGTGGCAAGCGGCAATTTGGATAAGATCAGTCAGTGACTCATTGGTGATGTATGGGGTAGAAGCTACTGGTATTGGCTACCATAGTGCTGCTGTGTTAGATTGGCATCACTGTCTCCTTTAGTCATCAAACACAAGAACTGCTGTCAAATACTAATAAAAATGCACTACATTTTTTGCATGTTTTTTGTTTCCCAGGGACGGAATGCTTTTCACATATGGATGATGAAATCTGGAGGGCAATGACGTAACTTGAATGAAGCACTGCCCATTGCTTCTGTTTATTTGTTGACAAGTCTATTTATTTAAATGTGCCAGAGTAATAACAAGATGGAATTTAAGATAAGCATTCCATAACATATTATTTTGGAATGCTGTGGGCAGCATGGTGTTTCATGCACTGTGTTGCCTGTTGTATCGGTAATGAGTTCATGACTAAATACATTTTGGGCATTTGCCAAACTGATGGGATTGTGAAAGGCTGAGGACCGCAAGAATGATGGCCTGGAACTACAGAGCCTAGCAATACAGGAGGTCTTTGCTAGACTAGTAGAGGATTTCTCAGTAGTCATCTGTAAATTATGCAATTACAGCTGATTAGCTTCAAACTCATGTGGACACACTGAGTGAATAAACACCATACAATCACACTGCACAGAATAAACCAGCACTCATCTAAATTAAAATAGGGATTCCAGCAGTAAAGATGACATCTACTCTGAAAGTAACTATGTTGTGAATAGTACACTTTTTCTTGCAATAAATGCAATCTAGTTTCTCATGTCACGTCACCCAAAGATTAGCCAAAAATAAATACATTTAAAAAGTAAATCATAACTAACTTTGGAAAAAACACCCAAATTCAAATGTTTATAAGGAGATAGAAAATCCTGATCCTTCAACATCCAGCAAAAATAAAACAGAGATCTCACAAGTACCAGCTCTTTGTGAACTTTTTGGGAAGTCTATTTCTAGCTGCAGCTGGAAACATTGGTATCATTTTTAAAAGCAGCTAGATTCTTATGCTTGGAGAGGACAGAAAATTTCTAAAAGACAAAATCTTCCAAATCCCCTGCTTTTTGAGGAATGCTTTGAACTAGGTACCAGAAGTACGACTCACCTATCCATAACTAGTTTCTTTTTAAAACTTAGGCTGCTTTCTAGTAGCCATTTTCAACACTGAGATTTTTTAAGTATAGTCAGAACTGGATCTTGAAATTAATACAATCTGTCAACTAAAAAAAAGTCACTTGCAGGTAGGGACTTTCTTTTATTACAAATTAACTTGTACCATGGCTAAGTTCAGAAATAGAGCAAAGATGCAGTTTGAGGCATTTAACATTTCTTTCAATGCATAAAATGCTTCATATCACAGGAAAATCTTTAAGACCACCAAAAAGGAAACAAGAAATAATTCACTGTTTTATTGTTACTAGAAGTGGCAGGAAGTTCTGAAAGGTTCAGGTGGAGAAACAAATTACTGCAGCAAAGTGAACACCAGATTCTTGACTTTTTACACATTACTCCATCAGGCCCAGCCACTTGGCTAAACTAACACTGGGTGAATAACTGCTCATCAGTATGGGACATGGGTTCACAACTGACAATAACTTTCTCATGTCCAGAGAGTAAAACACTTAAATTCATTATAACAGTACCATGAAAATTTGTCCTGGATGAAAATGTTTTCATTTTATTGTAGGTTTGAAGAAAAAAAGACATAGAAAAATTAACTAAGTGTTAACAGAGTCCATTGTAAAGACTTCTTTCTGCAGGGAACAAGTTTGAATCACTTTTAGTGATCAAAAATAATAGCCAAGTGGTAGCTGTTGACTAGCAACTATGAAGGAAGGCAATCACATTGTTCCTGAGATGACATATAACAGAACTTCTGACATCACAAGGCTAACTGCGCTACATGATTCTTTTTGTTTCTTCTTGGTGATATTACCAGAAAAGGGAAAGTTTGCATGAATCACAGTGGATGTGATACCTGTTGGATTTCCACTCATTGAGAAACACTGATACATCAACATGGTGAAAACTCCCTGCTTACAGCTTACGTTATTTACCCAAGTTGTCAACCTGACCTGTTTCCCAAACCTTACAATAGCTGACTTTAAAGTGTCATTTTGGCATGTGTTTCATTCTTAAAATCAAACCCATGTTATCTTATTAAAAACATAACCCTGAAGAACTTGATCTGTTTTGAATCCTACTGCTTTTCTTTTTGACAGCAAGATATATGCCTCTCAGATAGAACTACTGAGCAAGAGCACTTGATAACTTTAATAATCTTCATATGCATAAAGGAAAATTAAAAGAAAGATATCTGTGCATGAATACAAAAACAGCGATTGAGTATCTTGAGGGGTGGGGGGGAGAGTTCTTTGAAATACTTAGGACCCACAGCAATTTGAGAGATACTTCAAAACAATTGTCACACAGCTGAACTAATGAAACCCATGTCCTACAGATGTGTCCCTTTTGTCCCCTGAAGATTTTCCCCTTGCATTAACCCACTTCCCTCCTATTTTGTCATTGACACCCTAGATAATGTCTCTTATCCCCAAGAGATAACATGTCCTGCTGCTTGTCCAGAGCGGTGCCAGGCTCTGGCTTGCCAGACAGAGGCCACGATACCTGCTTCTCCTGCTTCCTCCCCACTGTGCCTCTCTCCAGGGCTCCACTACCCAGGTCAGATGATCACACACAGAAATCTGCATAGGTGGCCCCATCTTTGAGATGTCTATTCCCCTGCCAAGCCTGGATGGACATGAACAACCAAGAGTTAAACAGCCAAAAGTGTGGCAGGAAGGGTGAAGGACTGAGGATAGCAGGAAGCAGAGGGATCTGAATGCTGACAGGTGCAGTCAGACCATTTACTGAATTCTTCTCTCCTTACAAGGATAAGCAAATTAAAATAAAAATTAGAAATCTAAACCAATGAGAGGGTGGATCAGAAGATGCTGTAATACTTGTTACTCAGACGGCAGCATTATGGATACCTAGCTAAAACACAGCAGAAATTAGATGTGTTATTAGTCCTTTGACTATCATATAAAATAAATCTAAGCATGAATAAAAGGTAATTATTTTCTATGCAGTTCAATAAGAAGGTATCCACTGCAACTTTAAAAGATAGCTTTCCATGGATTTGTTTTAACTCACTAATAAAGGGTATCAATATTACTTGAGAATGAGGCTGGGCTTTTCCCCTGTATTACTCAAAACCTGTTTCAGATACAGTTCGAGGTAAGGAATATTAATCAGGGTGTAGCTGACTGATGTCATGATTATCAGGAGAGATGGGATTTGGTAAAACAGTTAATTAGAGTTCAACATGGAATTAGGGCAGGTTCTAAAGTCTTGCTGCAATCATTCCAAGGCCGTTTGTACATACATATGTGAAACTTTTGATGGCTGCTTTTCTTTGGGAAGTGTGCCTTTCATCAGTCAAAGACACTGTGCAGGAATCAATTAATGCCCAGTGCATTGTTCACCAGAGATGAAATTTTGGAACATAAACCCCTCCAGACTCTCTTAAAAAATCTGGGACCAGTTCTCTATTCATCTATTAGGTTCATGTCAGGCTTTCCTTCCTTAGTAAACATCCTCAGTGGTGCTCTTAGTAACCCAATAAAAGAGAGTTAATTCCAGTCTGCTTGCATGAGCACTGCAAAGCACAGTACAGGAATGTTGGAATGAAAAAAACAGAGTATGAAGGAAGAGTATGAGAGGAGTGGCTACACAAAAATACCAAAATCCAATTTACCAGATGGTGTCAGAAGCATAAAAAGGAGGGAAGACCAAGGAAAAAATATTCCCCAGTGGGGCTTTCCTGAAGATCTCATGCTGCCGCTAAGAAGAAAATTGCAAAATTCAAGGTCAGTGGAGAATTCATGGTTTCTGCCAGTAGAAATGTGAATATGCGCCCATGGGCAGGACATGTACACATATCAGAGCAGGTGTTATGCCAATATTTTCAACATGATCTTCTTCCTCACCAGAGAGGTTAAAGCATGAAAGCAAAAAAATCCAAACCCATATCAACACAAAAACACACCACCAAAAACCCAACCCATTTAAAAGCCTGATTGACAAGAACAGTACATACTCTTTAAAGCTTTTCTTAATCTTCTTTTTGTTTGTTCACAGTTAATGGCTTACACATTATTACATAGGAGCTACTGCTACCGTAAGGGCCATTTATAATTTTACCACAATTTTAATAAAAACAAATAGTCAAATCCTCCAAACCTTTTCAGTTGTAATCCAGGGAGGGAGACTTTTTTTTTAATGGCATTCAAGTGGCTTAGCCAACACTGACTGTTTTTGTAACACTGGCCCCATTGTTGGTGATAATAAGACTAGGGGAGAGACCTTGGGAGGTAAACCACACATTTATTTGGTCTTTAAGATTTACTGTGGTGTTTGGCTACTGTATGATCTTTGTGAAACTCAGGGGTGCAAAGTCCAGTGTTTACAAAGACCACTGCCAGCAAATTGGACATGGTTTTCCCACCGTTATTTCTGGGATGCTTCTCGTACTCAGGCATTTGTCCCCTGGTTCTGCAGTTTTGACGATATGTTTGGTGCTCAGCTTCTCAGTGTGTTTTCTTGAGCCACATTCAGCATGGCATAGATATGGTATTGAAGAGATTGCTAAGTGTGTTCAGAGCAGCCTGTCAAGTCCTGGTGATGGAATAGCCCCAAGCTGGTTTACTTGCGTCTCAGACTGCCCAACAGCAACAGACACTGCCACTGCCTCAGGGATAGCCTGTGAGGGAATGGGAGAGTTGTGAGTCTTTAATGCCTATTTCACTGTCTGAATTAACTGTTTCTTTGCGGTTAACTGAATGAGGCTGCTGAGCTCCAAAGCAAACACCCCAGGTTTTGCACCACTTTGCCTGCTGCAGGGAACATTGGCCTTGGGGCTGCATGGGACAGGAGAGACAGAGGGGAATCCAAGCCTCGTGAAAATCACCTATTTGATTGCAAAAGATTTATTAAGAGGTTATGGGACCTCACATGTGTCTGAAGCAAAAATGTTTCACACCCTGCATATTTACTGGTTCTCACTGTTCAACCTTATGCAAGTTCATTTTGGTTTTTTGAGTGACCATTATGTGGGCTGATTAGTTTTCTGCTTTACAGGCTTTTCATTTTACTTCTCTTGAATTATTTCTTTCAGAGAGTTGTCAAACTTATCTAATAATGGTTGTTACAAACTTTATGATTCTTAAAGTATAGATCCTGCAGAAAAAGGAACTGCTTCAAAAATGATAAACAGAATAGCACAGCTCTTGCTGTCAGACAATGATAGATTTCTCAGACAGCTATCACTTAGGATTATGTTTTCTGAGACTCTGGCTGCAGGTGATTAATTTTAAATTTTTTCTTTTTAGCCTGAACAGTTCTGCTGTTGTAAAAATAAAATGAGAGGAAGTGTAGGGGTAATAGGAAAATTTCATCCCCAGGAAAAAGAAAAAAAGCTCTTTTCCATTTTACAGCA
Source organism: Falco naumanni (assembly GCF_017639655.2). Taxonomy (NCBI): domain Eukaryota; kingdom Metazoa; phylum Chordata; class Aves; order Falconiformes; family Falconidae; genus Falco; species Falco naumanni. The sequence continues at coordinate 22,860,978 of NC_054057.1, read as the reverse complement.
GGAAGATTTATCTAGAAGCAGCTAGTAAGTAAAAAACTGGGGTGAAAACAGTCCCCAGCAAATAGCTTTCATCAATGTCTTTTGTTCTGATTTTTCCTAATAACAACGCTTTGAAAATCTGATTTTGTGCTTGTACAGTACTCTTCTCAGGAAAATCCCAAGTCCACATAAACTCCGACTGTACATGCACACATACATTTTTAATGTAACAGTTCTGTGAATAATTTAGTAAGGATACCTCACAAAAGTCAGGAATTACACATTGCTCATGTACAGATATCAGGCCTTGGAAACACCTGTTTTGTAATCCATAATGGCTTGATTCTAATTCCCTACCTTGGTATTTCCCTATTCCTGAAAGGGAGAACTGTTTAGGTGCCATCTCCACCTAAAACTGATTTCTTCAAGCCTTCATTAACACATACCAAACTTAGAAAAAACAGAGTGTTAATTATTTTTTTAAATATCTGTGAGTACTGCATACAGAGCTAAAAAGTTACACCTGCCAGAATCCTAATCTGCATCTCAAATTTTATCAAGATATTTTTAAGATTCTTAAAATTTCTTAGGCAATCTCAGGGACAATATTTTCTAAACTCTGTGAAGTACAAGTTTGAAAGTTTTTCTGTATGGGAACATGCTTATGGATTTCACATTAAGGCAAACCAGAAAGGTCTCAACCTCACAGGGATCAATAACAATCAAAATAATAGACTGTCATGTGTGTATTATTTACATGACATAGTACTTTCCACTGAGACTCCCATCGCAGAAAGAAAACAGAATAAGTGCAAGTAAAATATTGTAGGAAAGAACACATGGCAGCTGAACTGTAATAATGTCTAAAGCAAAAAAGATGAACGTTATTAACCAAAATTGCTAGTTAGTCTTTTCCTCCTTCCCCACCCACTTGAAAATACACTACTTGATAAACTTGTAGCAGGTCCAGCATAAGAAAGAGGCTTTCAAATTTTATCACCTAATAGGATATAGAAATGGATTTAAAAGAAAGTTTGAAAGGTCTTAATCTCTAATTTACAGTTTCTTCTAGCCTTTCCACATGTGGAAATTCACTTGGAAAGTTCCAGAGAGAGAATTTTCACCCTCCTACATGTCACCTCTGTCTGATACAGCTCACAGTTCGCAAGAATGCAAGGGACTAAATCCTTACTTGACATTGGTAATTGCAGACAACCCAAAACAGAGCACAACTACTTACCTTTGGGATTGCAGAAATGTGTACCCACTCACCCTACCTGGTGAAACAGAGCAGTTCAGAAGTATGCAGAGGAGAAAAATGGCTTACAAAAAATGAGTTTGCAACCTCAGCTGGGCTGGTCATTTGCAGCAGTAGAAAAGCACTGGGGTTGAATTATGGCACTATGATTTGTTCACTACTGTGCTAGAAACTCTTAAAGCAGCCCAAGGAGGAGAAAAGAGAAGAGGCTCTATGCCTAGTTTTCCTAGGACAGTAATAACATGAACAATGAAAGCCAATAGATGAATTTTGCTTCGGTTGTTTTGTTCATGTAAGGTATTTTTCTTCGAAATGCTGATTTTTCCACTTCCTTCTCAGTCATACCAGATTATCATCTGTTCACTACTATTCATATACCAGTATCCATCCAACCCAAGAAATGCTAGTTTCAGCTTTTCCTTTTTTTTTTTTTTGGAAGATGGACTGACCATATTTGTTTTTGATTACTGGTCTTTGAACTTACTTTGTTTAAGTGCGGTCATCTTCTGAATATATCACTCCGTAAATATGTCGCGGTAGGGTTTCATGTTTGCTGTTTCTCAATGACTTCCAGATCAAACTTATTCAGTTTGAAACCAAAAAAGATGGTACGTGTGCTTGGTTTTGGGCTGGGGTTTGTTTTGTTTCTTTATAAGCGTGGGGGGAGGGGAACAGAGACGGAAGCAAGGTTAACCAGTATTATGCTCTCAGCCATGTCTCTGGAAATTAGGCTGGATCATGCCTCCTCACCATTGCCAGTAACAAAGATTTTGCAACCTGGATTTCACTAAGGACTCCTTTATGACATGAGAGACAGGATAGCATATAGTTTGTTCTGAATAGCCCTCCTGGCACTCTACTGACAAAAGGATTGAAAAGTAATGACAGACTTATTCTCTCAAGTGAAACATGCATATGAAAGTGGTAATACACATAGGGAACAGATCTGTTGACTAAGAACATGCCATTTTCACAGAGTCACTTTTCTGACCGTAACCGCACTTCATACCCCAGACACAGTTTTGTTTTCCTCCACTGTGGCACAGCAGATGTGAAACATTTAAAACCTTTTATCAGGACCCAACCTACAGCTACATAACAAAACAATCCCTAACTTTCCATCACTGGCATTTCAAATGTTCTGTGACAGGGTCAAAAATCTTGATAAAGCAAAACTCTCACACTGGGGAAAAAAAAACCAAAAAAACACAGAACAAAAACCAAACCAACACAGAGCCATGATTCATTGAATGGTAAGAGATGCAGATGTCTCCATGAAGTCCTGTTTTGAACAATAAAAGTTTTGAAGATGCAATTTTGAAAAATCTCAGCTTTCCAGCTATATTTGCCCACCACAATATAGTGGAGGAGGAGACAATATACAGGGTTTAGTTTCTGGGAAATCTCAGTTGCCTCTCTGCTGATATGCATGTTTCTACAGTCTTTGGTTCAAGGCAGAGACTAGCCCCACCCCCACCCCCGAAAGTGCCATGTATTATGTTTTTCTTATGAAGTGAGGCAGTAAAACATGGGGCACTTCAGAAGATGGCTGCATCTTGCTATAGCAAATATTCCAAAAAGGGGCTTATGCAGAACAAAATTAGCAAATAAGAAGAAAGTCCCTCTATCTGCTAAAATAAAGTACAAGAGAGTGTTTTAAGGGCTCACCAGCAATTTCTCTTGGCCTAGCAGACCACCACGGACACTGTAAACATCCTGGGCTAGTCTGTCTGTGACAGTTACTCCTTTTTAAAGGTAATAATACCAGAATCCCCTTTTACAACACACCCTGAAGACATGAAACAAATCAAACTATCCATATTTTGCAATAGTTTCTTGGCATGATCCATGTGGTAATTAAAAAACTTTTATTGGAAATTGCTGCCACAGTTTGTGGGCTTCCTTAATCCAGCTATGGTATCTGCAGCACCTCCAGGCACTTGTCTTGTTCTCATAATACAAAATCAACAATACCATGGCAGGGCTTGAGGGAATGTCTGAAGATGATGAGAACTTAGAAAGGAATGCCAGTATGAAAACTTGGCTGGTGTTTCACTTATTTTTTTTTGTTTATTTATCTAACCATTCTTTTACCAGGAAATATCACATGGAAAAATGAAGTCTTCTTTTGCAGAGGTATACAGGCCAAATAGTACTAAATTATTTTAAAACAAAATTAATTAAAACAAAAACATTTAAACACTATGATTCTAAACATGGCCTTCAGCTACATACATGCCAAGCTACAGCAATTGCAATGCAATAAATCAGTGTGAGATATATACTAACAAAGTAAAACCCTGATTTTTGCCAGGACAAGGGCAAAGCTCTCTTAAATATTTTGAAACTGCACTCTTGAAATGATCAATTATCAACAGACAGCTGCATGGGGGTATTGTTGGGTTTTTTTTGTTTGTTTTGTTTTCAGTGAAATTTAGCCCTTCATTACTGTACTTAGTAACTACCATTTGTTTGGTTCTGACCTGAATAATCCAACATGTTACTTACTAGTTTTCAAATTCTCATCCCCTTCCATTGCATTTTCTCTCCCCCCTAATACTCACATCAAAGCTTTCAATGGGAAAAGCTCACAATATCCTCCTGAACTAATTCTGCTTATCAGTTTCACAAAGATGAAAAAATCCAAACAATGTTTTATATAATGTCCTATGAATACAAAATTCAATGTGTTTCTTTTGTACCGGATACAAAAGTCTTTAGCCCATTCCAAAGAGAAATGTCACCACACCGTTAATACCTGGACTTGCAGTACTCAACAAGCCTTTTTTAAATGTAGGATCATTTTGAGGAGGTACTTGGGGAGTGGGGAAGCATGTACAGTTAAGAGTTACCTACATACCTAAATACGGTTTTCCTGCTTATTTCACTTTTGGATATTAGTAACACAGTTCTCCACACTGGTTTGCTGCCCCTCAAAGTGCACTGAAGTGTAAAATAAATAGCCCTCCACCTCACATCTTTCCCTTCTGAAGTGCTGCAGTTTCAAAGAGTTTATATGTCTACTAATAAACATACTCCAGCTGTGTAGCTGTTGCTTAATACTAACACTTATCCATCTGGTGGTATACACTACCTCTGCCTTTCTACTTCTATGGAACATGAACACAACCAAATTCAGCAAAGATCAACCTGACTGACACCAACCTCAGCCCATCTTTTAGACTTTCAGGGGGTCGCTTTGCATGTGGCACAGCCTCTTCATCCAGTTCCTAAGGTGACACTAGTGCTGCTTGGACCTCCATGTCTTGTAGTGAGACTGTGACTGCTCTCTGTCAGCCTTGGAGGAATCTGGCAAGCCGGAGCAGGTCCAGGAAGCAGCAGCCACTGACCTCCTGCCTCTGCAGGTGGGGTGGCTGTGAATCCCCAAGCATGCCTGGCTCCACGGTGCCAGCTTGTTTGTGCCTGGGCTGTCTTTGAAGCCTACGTCAAGTTACAGAAAAGATAACCTTTCCCTCTATATTCCCCAAGGCTGCCTCAGGCCTATTGCTGTGCCCCCGGGTTTCATCATCCTGGGCAGGCAAGGGTGGTCACCAGGAAGCTCGTGAGACATGCATCACCTTATGGTGCACTGGAGCACTGGCTCAGCATGAGCCCAGAGTGCTGGGCAATGTGTGCCTGTTTGCAGAGGCCTTTATAAAAGGGACAGTAGAATTCAGGGAATTAAACAGTTAAAAACAATAGCCTTCACTCAAGACTATTTATTGTTTGTTTTAAAACTCCAGTAATATGTATTCCACCAAAAAAAAATTTCTTGTTATTATTCATCTGCTGAATCTGCCTCCATCTTATTTGAAGCAACAGATAAGACAAAGCAAATGACAGGCAATTTAACCTTCCTCAGCAGACAAATACTGTTTATCTTATCATGTAAATTATGAAAATAGACCTAGAGGATTTGGCATAGGAAACCTAACACCCAATAGGTTAAAAAAAAAGCTTTAGGAGAAAATATCAAGCAGTCTATCATTAAGAAAAAGGTGTGAAGGGTTGGGATGACGTGTTTGAACCACCAGTGTCCTTTCTGACAGTGACCAACAGAAGCTTTATAATCATTTATTACTGTCTTACTCTGACGCTGGTAAAAATACAGGAAATCTGAAATCCTGATATATATATATATTTAATATTGACAATTGACTTCTCTTTCTTTGAATAAGGGATGTGGGAATTAATTAATCACATACATTTTTCAAACCCTCTAATACAACTAGTTCAAATACAGTGTTACTGGTTTCTAATTACAATCAAAAGAACACACAAAAAACGGGACAATCAAGACATCATGGAAAGAGAAAGAATTAATTTAGAATATAATCAGAGCACAGCGGATAGCATATAAAGGGAATATAAGGTAAAACAGGTAGAAAGAAAGTGGAAACAATTTCTGTGAGAGTAGAACTGAAAAGACATCCATATCATCCACTTGTGACTGAGTCAGCATATGGCCCTTGATTAAATACCTAAAATAATCCTGACAGTACTGTACTTGTTCCTTGCACTGCTATTATGACAAACAGTCCTGGCATGAACCAGGTCCACCCTCAACCCTAACCTGTCTTAAACAAAGTTACAGTACCCCTTGCAGGCACTTGACACGCTTAGATTCTCCACCTGATTTTCAAAATCTGCTGCCTGAACATGTGCAGCCTTACAAAAGGGCAGCTACGCGCTTCCCAGCCATGTAGGGAATGCCACGTTTTGCCATTCTGTGAGTGAAGAAAGAATCAGGGCAGAAATATATCAAGGCACCAACCAGGACTGGATGCACCAGCAGCTGGAACACACAGCTACCGGAGACCAAGGCCAGGCAGTTCACTCTATTGCACAGACCTATACCATTCAATAAGGACAGGGAGCAACTCACCACCACTGTGATTTTGCCGCCTTCGAGAGTCTGCTATCCTTAAACTAGTTCCTACCTTGCTTAAGCTTAAAGAAAGTCCTGCCATCCAGCAGCTCTTTCTAAGCAGCAAGGCATAAAGTACTAGCGGTTAAATATATTTTGCATTATCTTTAGCAAACACCATCTCAGAGCAAAAAGACTCCAAGGCCATTCCAAGACCTTCAAATATAAGACAATCTCATGTAATCAAAGCTAGAGGACCAAAGGGAAAAAGGGAAAGGTATGCTTTCCAAGCAGGACCCATGCTAACCAAGTGAGGGGTAACCCTAAGCTTCAGTAAATGCAATTATGTTCCCTGTTACTGTTGTGAGACTCCCACAGGACAGCGTCTCTCTCTGGCAGGAGTGCTGTGGCATGCTGACTGCAACAGGCAGTTATGAAGAAGCAGTCCTTGGTGTGGAGGTGGGCTAACAGGTAAAACATTCCCTCTGTACAGCTTAGAGCACACTGACCAACTGATGTGGCCAAGCAGCTGTCATAATGTTATCGGTCAGTATACCACACTGGGCATGTAGAGATTTGAAACCACAGATGGCTAACTTTGCTTCCTGCCAGACATTTATTTTGCAATACAACAAATGAAAACAGGCCTTTGCATTGCAAATGCCATATTTAATGTATCTGAACATGAAAGCATTTTGTTGACTTTTTTTTTTTAAAAAAAAAGTTTTGGGTAATACTTGCATGTAAACAGAAGGCATGATGGTCAAATCACATTACCTTAGAGTAGCAGTAGGACAGCAGAAGTCAGAGCAGTGAGGCAAAGGGGGTTTTCAGTCATCTTGAAGTGATCCATGCCAAGCTGCAGAGGTGGGTGGGCAGAGGTATGATGGACTCTTCTTGAAGTTTCATGTTAATCTGCAACAAAATAAAGGCAGGCTGATGAGTTGAAAGCTTCTCCTGGTATTCTTGTATATATTCTCCTGATATACCTGTATAAATAGCCTTATGAAATGCAAAATGGGAAATTGAATTGCCCATAGTTATCACTGTCTCACTACTTCCACACACACTATGGTTTTGATGTGGTACTGACTTAGAGGAAACCATTGGCATAAACTCATTTCACAGATGACTAAACAAAAAGGAGATTATCATCATTTCATTTGATGTTGGTAATTAAAGGTTTTGAAAAATAAAATGAAAGACAACACTCCCTTACAGTTTGGAGACTAAGTAAAAGCATATATAGCTTTACAACATATGTCTTAAACCAACAAGACTTGATCTCCTAAGCCTTTATTTCATGTATAATTTATGTAGATATACTGTACTGTGGGTTTTTTGGTGTAGCTAATGTTTGGGTCTTTAAATGCAGTAAAACAAAAGGAAACTAAAATAGACACCATGTGCAAAATCCACAGTCCACACTATCTTAACCCTTTGGTCCTGTACCTTTCCAGCTGCAGTTTAATCTGAGGCTATCTGTTTTTATCTGAAAGGGCCAACAAACAGTTAATTTTTTTGACAGCAGTTGACACAAGCACATCCAATACAATACACTGATAGAGCCATTTAAAAAAAGTTTCCACTTACTTAGGGGCCATGGTCACATAAGAAATGAAAAAGTAATATCGTCTACTTTTCCATAGCTTGTACATGGTCTAAGTAATTATTATTATATATTTATTTTGTTAAAAGGAGAGACTTTTGTTTTGATTTCTTTGCTCTGATCCCACTTATTACTGCTGTCTTTGAAACTCCACAGACACTGCGTTTCTTTTACTGACTGGACATTTCTGAAATAGTACCATTATCAGGTATATCAGATTGTTGGCAAAAGCTTTGGCACCAAAGAGACTCAACAAATAAATTTCATCACGCTGACCCTGTACTAAACAGCAACTTTATGTGGATAACCTCATGGGAATGGAAGTTGAGAAAGAGCTATTTCAAGGCCGCCAATAACTTAATCTCTGTTCAGTTCATAATGCAAAGCCATTTCTGTTTCCTTTGCTCACAGCACTAAAGAGTTTTTGGGATACGGTAATCCTCATAAGGTGGGGAGGGCAACGTGGGGGGTAGGGGCTTGTGGGAAGGAGAGGAGATCCCACCCAAATTATGCCCCATTTTAAAAAAAATGAAAAATAAATAAAAAGCTAAGTTTTTCATCTTGGAAATTCTCAGCCTCAGTTATGTGAGTGCAAAAAGTAACTTTTATTTGAAGAACTAACACTCACTTCTTTGTTAAGAAAACTTAGGGCACCACCCAGCAGACATGAAGGCTCCTATGTTATCAGCAAACTATTTCCTGGGTATACGTTCACCCTTTCCATGCAGCTTGCTTATTTAAAAAAAAAAAAAAAAAAAAAAAAAAAAAAAAAGAGAGAGAGAGAAGAAAAAGAGAAAGAAAAAAGGCAGTGCAAACAAATTCTGTAACACTGCTAAATGATCTCTGTTTTGCTGCAACAACTGCTGTATTGATGTAATGGAAATTTTGTAGATGTTCTGCTTTGCAGAAACAAAATTGGAAAGGTGCCAAGGGGAACCCTAATGCAGCCTCGCATGTTCTTTCCAAGGTGAAAGGGGTCTGTGCCTGCCTGCCATCATCTAAGAACAGGCTGTAAGAGTCGAAGACAACGTGCACAGCTGAGAAAAATAACCTGGGTGGAAGAACATGAACCCCCATTAATGGCTAACCTAACCCCTTACCCACAAACATAAGACTAGTTATTCTGCAAATTTAGCATTGCAAAGCTTGAGTTCTGAAGAGGAATAAGCTTGAATGATTATGTTCTCTGCCCATCTGCCTCTCCTCCCAATTTTGAACTTTTAGGCTGGTCTGAACTATGTTTGACAAGGGTGTGAAAAGGTAGGACTCACAAAAATATCAGGTTCCCATAAATGTCCAGAAAACCAAGGACAGGAGAGCAGGAGAAGAGTCTGGTCATGCCTCCACAGCAGCAACACCACCCACAGCAGCTGCCAGCAGCTCTTTCCTGCATACCCTTCTGCACCTGCAAGTCATCAACCAGAGGACCCTGCAGCATCCGATGCCTTGTACCCAACTGGGAAGCATGCAAGGATGCTGAAGAGATGGGAGAAAGAAACAAGGATAATAGAGGGTCCAGCTCTGTGGTGTGTGCAAAGGAAATCAGATATACTGTGGGACAGCCCATCACAAGCATGGGGAAGGGAGTCAGGTTATTGCTGTGGGCATCTAGAGCAAAATAGCTGGTTTTAGTGCTACAGTTTATGGAACAATTAGTCCTCTTGCTGGATCCCCATTCTCCCCCCAACAAACATTTTTTGTGTGAGCAGCAGGACTAGCAGGAAAGGAAGATTACACAACAGCCAAAATGAATAGCAGGCATTACATACAGGAAAGTATTCCTTTCTGCAACCCTGGGAGTCACCTCAAGTAACAAACCAGACAGTGATATGGTACAAACTTAAATCCAGAAGAACAGAGTTGCTTGGGCCTGTAATAACACTATGTGTAGCAGGATGGAGCAGGATTCACTGACCAAGGTGGTTGTACAATGCTTATCAGAGGATTGCAGTGCTCAGGGATCTTCTGCCTCCCTCCCATCCCAAAATTATGGATCACTGTCTCCCCAGCACTGTTTAGCAGCATAACCCAGCAGTTTGCCATGAAGTCCCCTTCACACTCTTGCACAGAAATCTCATTGTTTCCCAGGAAAGTGCAGCAGAAACCCAGCATTTGCCAGTAGCAAGACACTGCAGTCGCCTTGGTTGGCTTCAGATCCAGTGTTGAGCGACAGAGCCAAACCTCTGCAGAGAGGCTGGGCCTCAGGCATCAGTCAGCTGCACAGATGCTGGGGGCTTACAGCTACAGAGCAGCGTGAAGAGTACTATGAACATAAAAACCAGGTAGTGCACAACTTTTTCAGTTGTGATGTTCTGCCTTTTTGGGAAGGGGGAGTACTGAGAAAGACAATGACCTCTATCCCCCTGCTAGTCTGACCAGATGTGCAGTACTAACTTTTGACTTTTAAAATACATTGCACCTTTTCATGAAGCTGCCCTTGGAAATCAGCTGTACCAAATGTTACTGTGTATATCAAGGTACAGTGTATAGAATATGTTAATTTCTATAGGACTGGAAGAAGAGATGAAATAGTCTTATGAGAGGATGCTTTTTTAACTACAGGTTTAGCCTATGGATTTCACAGATTTAACTAGAAGCAAGCAGCCGCAACCTTGCTATTTCGTCAAGCCAGAGCTTTAAACACACCTTTGCATTTCACCAAGTTTTGTCCTTGAGAAAGTCAGGTGTCCATGATTAGCGTATCCTGACATTTAACCAGATATCCAGTCCAAATGCAAGAAAAACAAAGGACTGTTGTGATGGGACAACTGCTTCCCTCTGCAGACAGCTTTTGCAGTTTCACTCTCTTTGTCTCTCAGTTCATTGCCCTGGTAAGGTGTCTAGCAGCCAACAAATAAAGCCCAAAATTTAGGAGCCTGCAAATGCCAAGCAAACTGTGCATGCACATTAACGAAAGAAGATCCCAGGCATTTTGCCCTGGTAAAGTAGCATAGCAGAACAAAACAAAGACAGAGTTTCAAAGTATATCTTCTGGAAGCCTTTTGCACCCTTGACAATGCCTTTGTATTTCAGGGCCTTTTAAGCTGGCCTTGTCAGGCTAGAAAGACCTCTGCACAGTCAAGAAAATACTCTCTTATAAGACCCTGAGATATGATAAGGCTGCAAATCCCAGGTTTTAAAGAAACAATGACAGCAAAAGACCAAACAAGTAAAAGAACAGAGGATTAGGATCAGATGAGCTATGAGGTAAAATTACAATGGTTTACATTTTTTAAATATCAGGGAAAATGCTCAATTGCAAGAATGAATTTCATGTTTGGTTTCTAGCACCCCACATCTCCAAGAGAGCTTTTTTTTTTTTTTTTTTTTTTCTTGTTTCTTTCCACTTTGGCTGCTCTAGACAAGAATTTTTCCCCTCAACTGTTAACTCTTTCACTCAGTCTTCAGTAAAATGTCAGCAAACAATTGTCATTTGGTATCTGTTAAAGATAATGCAGGTGGAAAGGGGAATACTGAAATCCAATACCTCCTTGTAAAAATGTACTGTACTATCAACAGCAGATAAACTTCCTTTTTCACTGCTAGAAACCTGACCTTGTAAATACACTTACTAGGATAATGGTAAGGGAATACCTATGCAGCTTGTTTGGGTAAGTTATCAGCAGGTCTTCCTCTCCGAAGGCAGAAGTTTTCTGGAAAGTAATACCTGACCCAGCTTTGCAACAGCACCTTAAGCTTTTCTCTGGATCTCAGTATGGAATGGGTGAGGTTGTGAGACAGTTGTAATGGGTCCTGTTCTGAAGTGCTGGGCACAAAGTGGCAATAAGGTCAGTATGGTGTATTCACCTTGAGCCAAGTAATTCAAAGAAATCTCCTTTCCTTAGCTTTCTCAGATAAGGAAACATCCTCAAACATTGAGTTTGGAAATACGTCATCATCAGAACTGCACTTTACATTCTAGAACTTTGAAGTGAATGTGTTATTTACAGGATGATTTAAGAATAAATTAGGGAACCTCTCCTACTGATTAAAAGCTAAGTAAAAGTCAAACCTACTAAAAAGCAAAATACTACTATGCTGTATTTTTGCACTACATGTTTATATTTTAACTAACTAGTCAAGTAAGCTTTTAGTCACCAGCCCTGCCGCACACCCATCCACCCACCCCCTTTTTTTTTTCAAAAGCTGCAAATCCCCTGAAAAGAAAGGAGATGCTCTTGAAGCAAATTTTACTAATCAAACCCAGATCATGGAGCTTCTGTTCATGTAAATATGCTACTCTCACAAATGCAGTGTCAATAGCACTTCAAGAATACCTCATAAGTAAATTGTTGGACTAAAATCTAGCAATTTTTTTTTTAAGTACCTTTTGGAAGTTAGTTCAGGAAAGAATTATCTTCCAAAGATTATTTTTTTTTTTTTTTAATTTACTTCAGTCACATGAATAGTCACATTGAAGTCACAGGAACCACCTGTATTACGAAAAAAAGCAGGATTTGGCCCGGACTGACTCAACTAAACTCCATGTTGTTGACCTACATTCTACATGTAATTCAAGTTAGGCACTACTTGAGGCTGTTTTACATCTCAGAAGTGTCTGGACCACAGCAATGTCACTACTACACAACTGCTTTTTACATGATTTAGAACTTTTCAGGGAGCAAAACTTGTGAAAAAAGTTTTTTTTCTTCTTTCTGTTCTAAGGTTTAAATTGAATTGGGGTCCCACTGATTTAAGTACAGAGCTTTGAGGAATAAATCTCTAAATATAATAAATGACTAACAGAAAATTAAGGGTCTATCACTACAATACTGCCAACCCTGAAATTATGAAAAATCATGAATAACAACATCCCCATGCAATCCCCCAAACTATTCTGAAATATAAAACAGTGCCAGTAATCTTTTCATCTTACACAACCATACGTGTGGGTTAGATTCTAAAGAGCTAGAGTAAGTCTATGCAAAGACTAGAAGTAATATATGTACGTATATATATAAATGTTTAACAAGGAACTTTGAAATGTCCCTTGATGGAGTTTTCCTTGGCCTGCTCCACTTGCACAGATGTTCTACCTGGTATCTCTTTTCTATCTCCTGGGCATGTCCTTTACATAGTATGACCATACCTGTTTGCTTTTCTCACTGTTACCCTAAATTTGAGCATGAGGAAGACAATACATCTTAATCAGCTTTAACTACAATGGCGTGTAATAACATTCTTTGACAGAGAAGTTATAACAAATATTTGCCAAGCTCCTGCTTTAGTCCCACATCTTTCCCTCGCCACCTGTTAAGTACCAGTTCCATTGGGAAGCTCCTGCAAAATCTATCGAAGGTGATGGAGATAGCACTGCAATATTGACATTTCTCCCTGCTCTGCCCTGAGACCAGGGGAAAACCTGGAGCAAGGAAGACTTATGCTCGGTGGAGAAGGATCAGGTTAAGGGCACTTAAATTGGGCATATGTAAGTCCATGGTGCCTGAAAGGTTGCACTAATGAGTGCTGAGAGAGCTGGCCTATACCACTGCAAGACCACTCTCAATTATCTTTTAATAGTCATGGAGACTAGAGTGGTTTCTGAGGACTGGAAAAGAGCAAGTGTCATTCCTATTTTCAAGAACAGCAAGACAGAAGATCCAGGAAAACAAAGGCTGGTCAATCTCACCTCAGTACCTAGAAAAGTGTTGGACAAAATCCTCCTGGAAATCATTTCCAAACACATGAAAGACAAGAAAGGGACTGGTTTTTTTTAAGGGGAAATCATGCTTGACCAACCTCACAGTCTTCTATAATGAGGTGCCCAGCTTTGTGGATGAGGCTGGAGCAGCGAATGTTGTCCACCTGGATTTCAGTATGGTCTTTGATGCTCTTTCCCATAATAAAGGTGCTAAAATACAGGTTATGTAAGTGGACAGTAAGGTGGGTTAAGAACTGGCTTAATGGTTAGGCCTAGGGGGTTGTGATTAGTAGCACAAAGTCCACTTGGAGGAAAGTCACTAGTGGTGTAGCCCAGGGGTTGACACTGGGGTCAGTATGGTCCAACACCTTCATTAATGACCTAGAGACTGGGACAGGGTGCACTCTCAGCAAATTCACAGACAATACAAAACCAGGAATGGCTGACATACCAGATGGTTGTGCTGTCATTCTGAGAAAGACCTCAACAGGTAGAGAAATGGGATGATGGGAATCTTACAAAGTTTTTCCACATTTTCCCTTGCTAAGTATTGCATCTGTGGAGAAATAACCCCAGGAACCTATACACACTTGGATAAGACCAGCTGGAAAGCAGCTTTGCTGAGAAGGACCTTGGGGTCCTGGTGAACAACAAGCTGTCCATGCAGGCTGATGCAGCCTTACAGCAAAGCGGCCAGCACTGGCACTAGACGCCCAGAGCAGTAGTGGAGTTCTGTATCAGTGGAGACATTCAAAACTTGACTGGACACAGTCCTGATGACTTGATTAAAGCAGGGGATTGGACCAGATGATCTGAAGAGGTTCCTGCTGTCCTTGGGAGTTCTGCCTTACCCTTCTCTTACAGGAGACAAGTAGGGGAACACAAAGTAGAAAGCAGTTTCCAACACCATTGCATCTAGTCCTCCAGTATCAGAGATATATTAACAAACTTTTGTAGCTTCATGTTAACAGACTTTCATAGCTCCACCTTCTCTGCCCCTGCAAGACTCTCAGTGCTATAATGGTCAGGAAACTTGGCTTAATTCCCTGCTTAAATGTCTCCTAAGTCAATAATGATATATTCTCTGACCCATTTCAATCTTGCATGGTTCTTTGTTTTCCATTTCATTTACCCACTGCATGAATTTTCAGTAATTTCTGCTTAGTTTTCTGTTTTTCAGACTGGAAAAGGTACCTTTTTTTCTGCACTTGTTCTGGTTTTGAGCCATCTCCCTCAAAGACTGCGCAAAAGGCTTTACAGCTGTTTACAGGGCTTCACAAATAGGACAAAACTAGCATGTGCTATATGGCACTATACATCACCATCTCTTCTAGAAGTGCTTCTTTCAGTGAACACAGACCTTACACTTTCCTTTTCATAACTGCGTTACCAGTGCTGCCCTATAGTCAGCCTGTCAGGTTGGGACCCTTGGAGCCTATGCTTCTTTTTTTTTGCATGACATTCCATTTTGCACTATAAGGTCTTCCTTTTAAAAAGTAATACTTTTTTGCTAGAATACCAGTAATGAAATCCATAGCACTAATATGGCAGGATCTATCACTTTTAACTCACTAGACCCAGAGCTGCTTTTCCCTCCATTTTTCCTTCACCAAATCTTAGCTTTTTCCCCTTTATCCAAGTCCATGCTAGAAATTTCACAAATCAGTTGTGAAATCTGGATTAACATTTACGCTAAATTATTCAGTACTCTGGACTGCTGAAAGCAATGCAATCATGTCCACAGTACATGTGTGCATGTATTCAAGCTACCACTTCTTCATGAAAACATAAGAAATTCCCACTGAATTTAAAATGACCCTACAGGTGAACAGCATTAAAAACCAACCAGTGAAACAAGTAGAGGTTACTTTTATAGCTGGATTTCTTCAGACAGCTTTTTAAGGGATCCCAGAGGCAAAGCAACTGAATAATATATATATAACCAGAGGCAGATAATGCATATCTGTAAATAAAGCACTTCTGGAAGACAAGAACAAGAATTTAAAACTTCTTACAAAATATCAAGTGTTTTAAAAGCCCTGAGTAAAAGCTAAAAAAAAAATAAAAATAAGAAAATCATTATTGTTAAAGTCATGGGCAAAACTTTTCTTTTCAAGAATCTTCTTTATAAGGTATCAATTCTAAGACATGCTATACCCAAGAAGTAATGTTAAATATTTGCACTCTTTCCTGAATTTTTTACGTACCAAGCCAGCCACTACTTTTAGACGAAGATTACAACGTCTCTTTTTTTACACTGTGTCTTTTGATATTCATTCATCTGGAACTTGTACAGAATTTCTTTCTGAATCATGTAGTATCATAGATGTTGTCATGTACTTACAAGTTGTAAAAACAAAACAAAACCACCCCTCAAAAAACAAAAGGAGTTATGGCACACTGAATGTCACAGTGCAGGTTATGATGTAAAATCCATTGCAAGCCATAGAAGCTAATGCTAACAAATACAACCAGTAATAAAAAATTAAGTATTTTATTACAAGGACTTGATAAAATTATAATATGAATGACATCATATTGCATTGGTCTTCTTGAGTGAAAGTCAACAAATAAAAGCAGTAGTGTTTATACAGCAGGCGGTAAGCAGCATGCAACCAGAAGCATTTACACTCAGGAACAGGGTGATGATAGTGAAGAAGTACAGCAACTGGTTTCAGCTTTATATATGTATTTTTTCCTAAGTACCACCATGTAATGGTAAATATGTAAGAAAAGAAAAAAAACTGTTATGATGTGTTTAGCTATAACATTGTTGTTGGAATCCATTCAAAGACAACTGTATCTGCAGCAGCCAGATCCATTGCTTCATTAGTTCTTGCAAGGAGACAACCGCTAGCCACTGTAAAGTTAATACTCCTTTTCTTCCTAATAAATCATATAAACGGATATACTGTAATACCCAGAAATACCACCTAAGGAAAGGGACAGCTGCAGGAAAGACCTGCCTGACACTTTTGATGCCTCTTAATAGTGCAGAATTTGCCTTTTTGAACAGGACATAGTTTCTGTATTCAAAATAGTACTATGTAAGTTGCTTTCAGTTTTAGAAACACCATGCCCCACCCCACCCCACCCCCACCCTTTTTTTTTTATTATTAGCAGAAGACATTATGGGTTGACAGTCTGGAGAAATAAAGCTAGTGGCAAATGTTTCAGTGTAACAGATTTTAATGGAAAAAATGGAGTAAGATCATTGAAGCTGAAACACACTGTTGGAATGTACCAGTTCTCATGAGATTTTCTAAAAAAAAAACAAACACAACAGAAAACAAACAACAGAACCCAGCCTTGGAGCCCCAGTGTGAAACTGTGAGGATCAAGGACAGCCAGCAGCTCACAGGTGGTTGAGTGTTCGCTGTGATACCTGGCTTCAGAGCATTCTTTCAGATAGTTGCTCACATCCCGCATCAGCCTCTTAAAAACAGGCCGTACTAGGGGCACCCACTCTCACTACAGCTGCTCCTCTTCAAATAAAAAAAAAAATAAAAAGAAATATTAAGTGCCACGGAAGAACTTCCATAGCTGCAAAGAGGAGCATGGGAGAGAGATATTGTGGAAGAGCCTTTATGAGGCTGCTGAAAGACAGCACAGAGCTGGATATGTGCCCCAAGCACAGGGGTGTTGGCTGGTCTGCGTGTTTGTGCTAGTGTACAAGTACACCCACACTTTCTTCACAAGATGGAAAACTTTTAAAGTTGCTCCACCCCCCATCCCCCTCAACCTCAATGCAACAGGAACATTTTTTGATTACATTAAAGTTTCCGAGAACAGAAAATATATTTGTTACTCAGCTCTCAACATTACTTTTTTCCCCCAGCTAATACAACCATTGCTGAAACAGTTCCTACTCTTATGACTAGCCCCAGTGCAATCTGTGGTACTACATTCCTGAGTAAGGACAGTTTTGTGAGCAACGGCCAGACAAATGGGGCCCAATGTGTACATTTTTATGTGCAGCCAGAACCTTGCAACAAGCACATTTTGCAAATAAAAATAATCAAATATCATTACCCATAGTGGGTAATTGGTGAAGATGTTAAATACTCAATACTTAGTCCTACTTCACCATTAAATATTCTTTACTTTGTAAAGAACTGCCTTGAATTTCTTTCCAGCTTTTTCTGACCATCCTTGTCCCAAAAAAGAATTTAAATAGTGGCTCCTCATTGCTGCCATTACATCAGAAAACATAAACTCTGACTCTTTTCAGATGGCTCACCGGAAAGAAATACTAAAAAAAAAAAAAAAATACCTCTTTGCAAGGAGCAATCTTGTGTTTGCAGGAAAATTGACAAGATGACCTAATAGGCCTTTTCCATCTCTAATTTCCCTGAGTCTCCTACTCCTGTGGGGAAAAATAACTTGTCAGCAACCTTATTATAGAAGAAAATACCACAGTAAAAATAGTCACAGAAAAGAGCCCACCAATTCTTTGATGTAAGATGTGAACATTATTCTTGTGACAGTTGCTTATTCCTAACTGAGAAAAACACATTCCCAGATTCTGTACAGCAGTCAAGAATTGCAAGTAGCAGTGGAAACAAAATAAGCAAGCTAATAAACTATTCTCAAATACATAGGAAGTTAAAGATGTTCAGTCAAGCTTCTATTTACTTGCACAGTACAATTTTTATGCCTTCTTGAAAAATAGAAATTTTTTGTAGAAACACAGAATTTGAAGAATAATGAAACAATGCTAATTTTTTGCAGTTGTCAAATGTACCATCTCTGTGGGGTTTTTTTTGGGTTAGGGTCAACCTAGTGCGACCACCACTGATTTTATCTTTTCCTTAATTCAGACAAGTTTTAAAAGGCAAAACAATGAAACAGTAGGAAATACCTAAAGATGCTTCTGTTTCAGGAAAACATTTAATCAGGAACATGCATTTAGCAATGCAAACAACTCATGAAAGAGCTTCCAATGCCAGGTCCTGCCACTAACATTGCTTTCACAGTTACCTTTAGAATTTTACTTGTTTCCTGACATGAAGACAATGAAGACAAGAACAACAAATATACATCTAAGAATCTTCTAAGCACATGCCATTTAAAGGAATTAGAGGTAAGGCAGAGGGAGATCTGATCATAATTAGCAAGGTACTTATGTCTTGTATGTCTTAAAGCTTTTAGAGAAAAAAAAATCTTACTTACTTTGACACTATCAATGAAAAATAGTTTTCTTCCCAGCTTAATTCCTACTAAACACTATGAACTAGTAGGTTTTTGATCTGGTTCAAAATAATGCTGTGGTTCTCAAATGCTTCATTCTCAAATTACCAGGTACAATTGGCTGATAAAGCAGCAGGTATCTTTAAATTATGTGCAGCATGGTAGCAATTAAAAGAGATGTCCAGTTACCTTATTGGAGGAAACTAGAGCTGCCACATATTTAGGGTATAAAAAGAATTTTTGTAAAAGGTAATACTGAAAAAAAAATGGCATTGATTTTGGTTGCACAGTACTATATATGGGGAATAGTGGCTTAAAACTCTTCACTGGTGAGATAGAACAGTAAAGAACTGGGGCCCTGCGATACTGTAGTTTGAAACTCCATCACCACCTCTCCTCACGTTTTAGGAAAACATGGATACAGATCTATACTTAAATCTGGAACCTCATCTGATTTGTACAGCACAGGGTTACATCTAACACTGCCCACAATGACAACAGTCCTTGGACATCATTGCTGGTGAAATAAAATTCCTTTAGAGTGAAAAGCACTTTCAGGGGAACATGTTGACCACCATCATTTTTTCCAACTTCCATCCTTCCACAGTTTTTTCCATCCCACTCTCCTGTCTCCACCAGATCTGAATCTCTTTTTCTGTATGGCAGCAAAGGCAAAGGTGTCTGTCTCAGTCCATCTTAATTACAGCCTTGATTACATATTGTCTCTAATCAAGTTATATTCTTTAACAGAAAACAAGCCCTGATTTTCCATAATGCAGCTATTGATATGTGCAGTCTATCTCATCTTGTGAACTCGTGAAGTCCTGTAGTGTCAATAGCCGTCTGAGAAGTGAACATTATTTCTGCATTAGGGTTTTTTGGTTGTTTGGGGTTTTTTTTTCCCATTGGTTTTGGTGGTGGTGTGGATTTTTTTTGTATTTTTTAGCTTTCTAGCATTCTGACATTTCCATCTAGACCTACCCAACTGAATGCATGTAAAAGGCAATGAAATACAGCACTGTCTGCTGATGTAGTCCATTTTCCACAAATGGTTATTAAACAGCCATATTTCATGACTACAAAATCCTATCTTTGTTTATCCCATTACTGGGGAATTCCCATATCAGTATATCAAAGATAAGATAGTCATGAACAACTTCTAAAACTCTTAAGTTAGTTACAGAAACTGTAATATATTCCATTATTTACCTGACAGGTAAGTTTCTTTGATTTCAGTTAAGTGTAATTACAATGAGTAGCATGTAAAATTAAAATTGCGTTCACAGTAATACATGAGCATTTACAGTCAGAATCACCAACATAACTCAAAACTGTGAGATGATAGGAGATGGACTTTGCATAACTACCTCAGTAAAGTTCACATGCATGTTTTCAGCAGTATTACGTGACCTATACTGTATTCTTTAAGATTTCAGAGGAGTCGTTATGTGTGGGATATGTTAAACTATCAGCCAGTCTGTTCTTTAAAAAATCCTTTTTGTTTTTACACATGCAGTAATTACTGTGAAAGTGTACCCCTTTGAAAAGGTAATCATCTTGGTTATTATACTATTATTTTTGGCACTTTATTTTTATTTTAAAGTAAATTATAGAGCAGGCATTCCACATTTTTTTCTTATCTAAGTCAGTCACGTCTGTTGCACTTACGTAGGATCCAAAACTATTGACTGAGGGAGGGGGGAAGAGAGGGAAAGGAGGGGATGGCTCATTTTCAACACAAAGCTTAAGATTCCAGCATGATGTTTCTTCTTCCTTTTTATTTTCCTGCCTTTAACGAAACAAAACAAAACAAAACACCTTAAAACATAAAA
Organism: Falco naumanni; assembly: GCF_017639655.2. Taxonomy (NCBI): domain Eukaryota; kingdom Metazoa; phylum Chordata; class Aves; order Falconiformes; family Falconidae; genus Falco; species Falco naumanni. The sequence goes on along the minus strand of NC_054057.1, from coordinate 22,840,602 downwards.
AATACTATATGCATCTGCAGATGCAAATGTGGGTTGAAGTACTGTTTCAGAAAAGATGACAAGTGCAGACTTCAGCCCAGACATGGAACTGAATTAACTTTAAATTATACTTTCAGAAACACATCAGGTCTGCTGGGGAATGACCACCCCACCCAGGCCCCCAAGTGCGCCTATTGCTCCTAAAGGCAACAACAGGATCACAATTGCATATGTTGTTCATGTCTTCGAAACAATATCATGTAAATAGATAAAAGCCCAGTTGGAGAAGTAGGTAGCTGTATTAAGACAAAAATATTGTCCTTCTCAGGTAACTCAAGGGTTTTCTTAATCTGAAAATTCCCCTTATCATTCAGTGGAACATCTTCTTAAATTAAGGAGTTAAGTTCCTTAATTGGATTGGGTATCTATGATCTCATGTCCCCACAGGGGAAAAAGCAAAAAAAAACCCACCTCCACAAACAAACAAAAAGAACTCCAACAGCACAGAAAGAGATGAGAAAATAGGTAAACTTTTTTCTGCAAAACAGAAAAAGCCAAACCCTAACACATGGAGTGATATGCCTCACTGTGGCATAACTGATTTCTTTTCCTTACATTGCCTTCAATATTAACCAAGTATGCAAAACCATTTAAAAAAAAAGAAAAGTAAAAATTAGTTCAAATATATTCAAAGCAATAAGAGATGGAGTCCAGAAATTTTTGGAATCCACTAATAAAGCACATTCCTGTTCAAATATGATTAGTAGTTTTTTTGTAATTTACAGTACTGCTGGCTTCACCACTTGTGAGTTATAGACCTTTATACCTCTGCTGTTGGGAATTAAATATTAAACTACTGCCCAAAGTTAGTATTCCAGGTCTAAAATTATTTTTTCTGCCTTGTCAGAACCACATGAGGAGTTAGTAAATCAGGCCACAAAGAGACCTCACTAGCCACTGATATTAATAGAAAGATCATGAAGAATACATTTGTTGTTACACTGGGAGGGATAGACTGTCTTCCAGTGACAGATTTATCTGTGGAATTCTTACACCTCTGAGCAAGGATTGCAGCACATTGCATTGGAAAAGTACGTCTGCTGCACACACAGGAAAAACCCTTCTTGCCACATGCACATTGATTTATACATTCCTATACTAACTGCAAACTCCAGAAAAAATCTAGGGGTACCTTACCTCCCCATATCTACTGGCAGTAAATTGGTCTTTGAATTAGTGATGCCCTAAGTTGCATTCACCTTTTTGGTGACTCTACTGTGTATTAGTGTGTCATTTTTAGCAAAGGTGTCTCTGACATCACATAGCTACTTCGAAAAATGCAGAAAATAAAACAAGTGTCTATTTTGCATTCTGGTGATTTCAAGATGAGACAATCTATAAAAATGCTGTGGCAGACTGTGCATGCATGTGTTGGGAGTGGCAGCCCAAGTCTTTATTTTCTTCTGCATTTTCTTCTTGAAACACTACTTTTTTGTCCATAGCCAGTATTGTTTCAGGAGTGATTTTAATATGTTAAAGATGAGCTTGCAACAAATGCTCTTGCCACTTTTTAATTATTTCCACTGGATTTCAAAGCAGTCATGATGCAATTTACAAGAAAAGATGACTTCTATAACTATTTGAGAAAGTTTTATCAATTGCATCATGAACATTTGGAAGTTCAGCTGTATAAAATTGTATTCTCTACTTTCCCAAGGAACAGAATAATTTGGAAGAAAATAAAGTTCTATCTGATGGAACCTCACAACATAATGTCAAAACAAGAACCAACCAAAAATGCAAACAACAAAATACAGTGACAGAAAGCTCTAAGGTAACAACCAGGTGAAAGTTTGCACTATTTGCGGAAGAGTGACTCATGCTGTACTGCTATATGTAATCATTGCACAACACAAGTTGATTAGTATCACGTAGCTGACTCAGGGCATAGGGCTATCAGCTTATCAGAGATCTACTATGCAATGCTGCCTTTTCCAAAAAAGAAAAAGTGCCAAAAAAAAAAGCATGTGACTTAAGAGAATCAGAAGTTAAATGCAGCATAATGTGGAACCAAAATAAATTTTGAAGAATAAAGTCAATAACTAAGGCAAAAAAAGAACAAAACAGGATCAGGTGAAAGAAAAAGGCCTTGTGAAGTGAAGGGAGGACATACTCTATCCCCTGAGGGGAGCCAAATGCAGTCAGAGCTCCGAGCTGGGAGGCTGGAGGCTGTGGTGAGCCTAGGGGGTAGGGTTCCCATCAGCCAATGGCAGGGAGGTTGAGGAGAGGACCTTAACCTTCACTTCCACTCCTGATTCTTGTCCCTGCTCATACGTGCTTTGATCTCTTCAGGATTTTTGGGTCCACACACACTAGCTGTTAAATTTTCTGCTAGCTCTCATACTTCCCTCCCTGAGAAGGTTAAGTGACTTCCCCTCCCTTGTTTGTTCTTGCAAACATTTCCAGCCTTTTCAGTTCTGCTTCACCATCCAGACTATCAGAGGGGCTACAGCCTCTTCAGAGCACATTTCTTATCTCTCACCCATTTATTTGTAATATTTGTAATCTCTATCCTCTAGACCACAGTATGCGGACTTTTTCCTTGTTTACAGGTCAGAGTCCCTTCTGCAATTGAAAAGATACGTTTTGCATAGATTACAATGCTATTACAAAGAAATCCAAAGTGCTAATGATGCCAATAAGTAACATGATGACACTGGTGTATACTGAAACCAAAGGCCTGAATTAATCTAGCTGAAAGGAAATTAGTTTGGAAAAATAAAGCTATTAAGAGGCTAGACCAAGATCTTTTCTCAGCCAGCTGGTCTAAGATGGGAAGAAAGCATAGGTGGATACATAAACCAGAGTTTTAATTTATACTAAACACAAATATAACGACTTTAGGATATGTCAAGGACAGTACCACTGTTCTGACAGTGTACAGTTAAGAGGAACACCAAAATTTTCAGAGCTCATTTGATAATGGCCTAACTATTACCATCAACACGAGGGAGAGGAGGAGGGGGAGTCAGTAACTTCAGTGGGAATAAAGCTGGGCCAGTAATGGACATCACTGAAAACTATGATATTAGTACAGAGTATGCAAATATCAGTTAAACACCACCTAGAAATAAAATCATACTCTACAAGGTGTCAGCTGAGGAAGATAGACCGCAACTAAGGTTGGGAAACCTGGAGAGGAGACAGGGGGTGAAAAACTTATTTAGCAAAAAATTAAGTCAAACAAACATAATAGCTCCATCTGGAAACACTTTTTTATGTTTTTGGGTGTGGTTCATAAAACTAAAGATTGCAGGCTTCCTTTTTATCCAATGTTCTAATGATCTGAGGGCACTTAAATACTTCAAAATCTTCAGTAAGATACAAAAATTTACAAATTGCAAGTGCAAAATTTTTTTCAATGCAGCAACATAGTTCTTGAAATTATGAGAGTGAATGGCTGAATATCAGTGTAGAAGTTTTTGGTTATGATTAAAAAATGATGTATGCTTTGTTCTTAAAGTACAAACATCTTTGAAGCTTTTAATTAACAAATTACAAAATATTTAGAGATTATTTTAAACACCCTTAGAATCTCTTCTTTATTGAGTTCTGGCATTCCACAAAATCTCAAAATTTCAAAGTGAGCGTATCATACATCAAAGAAGTTGCAAGTGATTAAAACTGGGAGGTTGCATGATATTCAGAAAGAGTAGCCATGACAGCATCAAAGTCTTCTGGACTACAGTGTAGAGCTTCTACCTTGTTTTCTGTTAAGTTTACATTTAAGATTTAGTTTCGTATTTTATGGTACTGATAAACAAAGAAATATGTTATATGGTACTTCACAAAATTCAAACATTAGTGTTTGGCTTCCTGCTTTCAATTCCACTTTTATGAGCCAGCTATGTTCCAGGTTGTTACAAACAAATACTTTATATTTGACAAAAAATCCTCATAATAAGTAAAAGAAACATATTGGAATAGCATATTGTTGTGTTTTCAAGCCAAGAAGCTAACTTGTATATATTCAGAATTGCGGCTATGATAGCTGTATTAAACAATAGTATATTTTGTTCTGAGTTATGCTGTATTAAAAGGGTTTCTTAAAATATGTTTTGCCTTCTTTGATGATTGTTTTCTTGCAAAGATAATTCAAACCAGCAAGGGCCCACCCAGCCAGAGCAACAAAAGGTCTAGTCCTTGATGAGCAGTATTTGTAAGCACTCACTACTAATATTAATTAATTTGATAATTTATCCTCTTCTTCTATTCATCAGTTGTCTCCATGTGGTTTAAATATTCATTCTCTATTCAAAACTATTCACACTGGATGAATTTCATTCCTCTTTGGAGAACCAGCATAAGGCATATGCATCACTTAAATCCTCTGAATAGGGTTCAAATAAGTCCCGAAGTGCTATATTGTCTCTCAGCTCATGAATAAATTTCACCATTTGGCTAGATGTAGATTCTTTCTGAACTGCTTGTTGCAAGTCACTCTCTCTGCTTCAGTTGTTGCTGTAGTGTTTTAGGCTGTGGCCCCAAGACTTTAGCTCCATAGGCTGGGATGTTTATTTTTGCACCTAGCAGTGCATGCACTACACCTCTTAAATGCCTGTCATTGATACACTGTATCAGCAGTTTGAGCCCAGTTTACCAGATAAATGCAGACCACCAGCCTGTACCTGCCAGAGTTCTTCACAGGCCCCATGGACTGATCAAACCCACCGGGACATTCAGAAAACATGAACAAATCTCCAAAGTCTTTCCATTTCAACAAGATTTCTGGATGAAAAAGGACACGTACTCAGAGATGTCCAGATGATATGTTTAAATTTAGACTTCTAGTGGCAGGGACCATCATATTCTTACATATATGTACCAAACAAGAGAACGCTTTTGTGACTGAATTTCTTATGTATGTCCTTACTCCACAAACAAACAAACAAAAAATAAGCAGAAAACCCCAAACAAGATTAGTTATTTAAAACCTGAACTGAGGGGAATTATTTCAAGTTCAAACTTGACTCTTTTTTGCAAATGTTATGCCAATATTTTTTTCCTAGATTCTATGCACAAAGCAATCCCAAAGAGTGAAGTCAATTTCCAGTTTTAAGTAACCATAGAAATGCAGGAATATTTTCCAGCTCTTTTAAAAATAAAAGCATCCTTTTCCATGAAGTCTTTTTACAGTTCAGTATCATAATTAAACCAGAGCTGAAGCAAACATTTTACCCTCTCTAACAAACACACTTATCAGAAAGTTACTTTGAGGGTGAAAGATAAGGTAAAAAGGGAGCTTTCATTAAAAGCCCAGACAGAGCTTCTTCATTCATCCTCCAAAATCATTATGTAGATTGGCAAAGAATGAAAGGTAGCAGTGGGAGTAATGAAGAGACATCATTCTTATACAACAAATATGCTACAGTGATAAGTGATAGAAAATGGTGCTGTATGTACTTAAAAGTTCAACTAAGAAAATCCTTTGCTATGTAAAATTGACACAGGTTAGTCTTATTGCCTATTAATATTACTGGAAAGTTTTAAAAGATACAGCTCTGAGAACACTATGTCAGATTAGAAACTGGAATTTAAACAAACACAATCTAAAGGAAAGACAAGGGCATTTCTAATTACCTTTGCCCTTTGCCACTGCAAGCTTCTACAAAGTTAAAAAGACCCTATGAATCAACAAGGGAGCTCAGAAAAGTGGCTTTCACTTACATCTGAATTATGTGTGGGCAGTTCCATGACATACAAGCACTCAGACAACAAATAACAGAGTGCAGCATGCTGCATGTCCCTGACACATCTGGGCTATGTCCTAACGACATAGACCAGCTACACTGCTTTCTCTGAATAAAGTGTACTCTCTGAGCCAGGAATTAGGAGAAACTAGCAAGGGAATGATATATCATGTTCCGAAAACACAGCCAGTATGTCCATGCCTAACTTCTACCTGATCCTGCATTCTTTGGGCTTTCAAAAATTCTTCCCACAGCAAACAAGGCTTTTGTGTGCAGAAAGGGAGCACAGTAAGAAAACACAGTACACTGTTGTATAGCGATGATGTTCAAATAGCAGAACTTTGAGAAGTGTCATTTCACCTTTTTCCTTACAGCAGTTATCTCAGTTTGTTCTGCAGAAATGCAAAGATTCAGTGTCTTTACATGTAACTGATTATCCTTACTGTCAACTTCAAAGTTTGCTCATACTTTGGTTGCTAGCTCTGAAAGTCAGGGATTGACTTCCCTCATTGAAGCACTCTAGGAGCCTATTTTCCCCCTGTAGCACAAGAGTTTTGTTGATTTATGCCACATAGCAGGAGGAAAGACTCACACATCCTTTAAAATCCCCATCTTCCTGCGACACAACAAAGAATGGTGCATGGCATTTCATGAAGCTAATTAATTTAATTGATGGAGAGAAGCAGGCACAACTCCTCTGAAAGTAATGTTTACCCTCCCTGTTTACCCCAAGATTTAGGTTGGCTCCCACTGTTAGCTATCAGTTGATAGTTACAGCAATTGCAATGACAGCATGAATCATAATGCAAAAAACATGTTATATATTGAATGATAGATTAGTGAATTTCAGGCCAATTCCTACTGGATTTTTCTTTGCAATTCACTCAACGGATCAGAATATCTCCTGACTAGAACCACATGGCTTGGTTTTGAAATTTTAACTACTGTAGTGTGCGAGACATTGCCCCCATGGCCTGTAACAAGGAGGGGCTTCAGTGAGATGGCCACCTGTCAGCTCAAACATCAAATACTGCATATTTTTATGTGGGCCCCCTGTCAGACTCCTTTCCCAGACGCATCAATGTCAGGTCTGTTCAACAGTCGGTTTCTCTAAAGGACATGAGAAGTTATAGCTTTGCCATACCATCTCTGCAGCTTGTTTTGGAATAAGGCAGTAGTTTCCCTATGCTCCACAAGCTCTACAGTCTTCATACTTGCTGCCAAGAAAATGGAATCACAATCCCAGTCAAAGGAGACAGGTTCTGTCTAAGGCAGTAAGCTTCAGACAAAACTCTTTAAAAAAACCCGCTTGCTTAAAAGCCTATTGATTTACTTATGATCTCTGGAAAACTGTGTTAAGAGTAGAAATGGAACTGGCAGTCTCTTGACATCCCACAGCAAAGCAGCTCTTCCCATTTTCTCAGGCTGCTTACAGGAGCATAAGCACTCCTACATAGTACAAGATGGGAAACTTTTCTTCCCTTTGATATTTTTCTTGCCTATCTGCTTCAATTAGTTTTTTTCCCCCCTCCTGGATAAATGTGAAAAAATGAAATTAAAAATAGAGTCTATTTTGCTGCCCTGCCAGTTTCATAGATTTAATTAAAAAATACTTTGTCTGTGTCAGAGCATGCAAATTCTCTAAGCTGTGTCAGTGGTTATACATCAAGACAACACCATCACACCTCCTCATTGTGTTCATTATGCACTTGAGGAGACACCAGTCATTGTAACTTCCACTTTCACTTTCCTTAGGTGGTCCTGAATCACAATCAGCAGCAGTGAAGAATCTTGGTTTTGGCAACTGAAGTATTTACTGTCTTCTATTTCCTTGCATCAAAAGCACTGTAGCCAGCATCCTGTTAAATTTTTTAAGCCACCGAAAGTCTTAATAGTCACTTAAACCTTATTATATAGTGCCTTTAATTCTGGGTCCTCCTTTTCCGTTTCCCAGTTCAAATGATTTTGATTTGTCTCATTCTCAAAACAATTTGAAAAAAGCCTGGAAAAATGAGAAATGTAACAGAAATCTTTAGACAGTTCCATCCACTACACAGAAGCACTGGTAATATATTCTTTCAGGAAAGATTGCACTACAGGATATATTTCATGCTTTAAAAAGTAACAGCCAAAAAAGGGGTTGGGGGTGGGGAAGAATGGATTGCGCACAGTAAACGTAAAATTATAGCCCTCTTGCTTTGGATCTGGTTGCTAATGTGCTCAAAAAGATCTGCGCCTCATCATATTTTATAGGGAGGATATACAGTATGTGCTCTATGGGGAGCCTATATGAGTCCTAACATTGCTCAAAAGGACAGTTAAATAAATGACTCCACCAGTCAAGTCACTGAAAAATTTGTATTTCTGCCAGCTTGCTTCCAACCTCTTTGCATCGATGGATTGTGGTGACAGCAATTATATCATCTATAAAGTTAAGAAGCTGGGAATCCTTACATCAGCTCCCAGACTTGCTTTTTTGTCCCTCCTACAGTTATCACTTGTTATTCTCAGCATTTCCATATTTTCTAAAAGACTATGATAACCAACACAAGCACTATGAAAATATGGATGAGTTTAAGCTGCTCTAAATGATCACAGCCTCAATTCCCCAGCATGCCTCATACAGACTATCACAGGTTGGAAGAGGATGTGTGTTTTCTCTTTGGTCTGTGTGAGCACACGTAACAGTCCTTAAAACAGTCTATCCCATTCAGTCCTTAACTGCTAATATTGTATACCCATGTCAGCAAAACATAGGTTGCTGCTTGCAACTAGGGTGATTCAGCTAGAGATCTGGTTCTATGAATCTATTGATTTTCAGGCAGTAGAGGGGACAGCTAAGCAAGACTGTTGTTCTGAGTTTATCAGAACATACTGTATGAGGGATGTCTAGACACGCTGTATTCTGAATCATGGCTTTATTTATGGTGCTGCCCTTTTGCTAGTGGTCCCATTTCAGTGGTGACCTCTGGGGAACTTTGGAAACTGTTGCCTGTGTTTCCTTTATTGCTTCTAATGTCCACAAAACATATTCAATAAGGCTATGGCTCCACAGTACAGTATCTAGAGCTGCTGAGAAAGGAGGAAGAAATAATCTGAAACAACACTACAATATCTTTCCAGTGGCAAATTTTAGTTTTGTGATAAATACTGGCATGTTCTACCTTAAAATTATTGGCAAAAGTCTATCTTTTTTTGGCAGAAGTCTGTATGTAATAGATGGGCAATACATTCATGAACAACAATTTATGATTCTGGCACTGCTGCATTTCATGGCTGTCTTAGAATGAGTCATGGGGTTTTTTTTCCTCTATACCCCCCCCACCCACCCCCCACCCCCCGGTGAAAACATTCAAAATCCACTCAAATACTGAATCCAACACAGCTCTGGTTTTGAATTGCAAGTCCTTCACCAGAAGCAGGCCTCTGAATTGGCTTCTGAGAAAATGCCAATAGCATATACCATCATTGGGTGACTACTGACAGAGGCTGATTTAACCAGCTACAAGCTATAGCTAAATGCTCAGGAACACAGGGAGGTTGCTGCGTCTCACTGGCAAGGTGCTTATGCCTCACTTCTCCCACCCACATAAAGGGTAAATCAGGTAAGCTGGCTGCATCAGCCTGAACTGACTTAAGCTGTACGTTACACGAGATGAGTAACAGGCCACGTTCAACAGCAGACCTTACAGGATCAGGCCCAAACAGCTCCATGACTGTCTGCTGCTTAAAGTTGTTACTCCTACTGGCAAGTCTCCAAGTGGGGGGAGGAACACTCAAGCTGTAGCTCATGATGTTGAACACACTCTAGTTAGTTTATTGCTTGGTACTAATAAAAGGTTTCCGAAGAAGACTGACTCCTGTGCAGCACGCAGACTTTCCTTGTATCGCTTCCAAGAGGGCTTCGCACTCTCTTCACAACTAGCCTGAAATGACACTCTCTTATTCACCTTGTCAAGAAGACATGTACGGTGGAGCCAGTATTCTCCCCATCCTCTAAATTGTCTGTGATGAACATGACTGCTATATATAAACACTAAAACGAAGAAATATTTCAGAAGCACTTTCTGTTTTTTCCTTCATCGAGTCATTTCTTACAGTCTTCTAAGTTTAGATAGCATTACCTTTCACTTAGGCTGCAACACTTGCCAGACGTAACAGACATTTCACAGTAACCTTAAAATAATGATTTTGATTAATCAAATCCCATGAAGCAACAAAATCTGAATTAGGGGAACTAACAGTAAAGCCCAGCAGCTATGTAATTCAGAGGTGGGACAAAATTATTAGCATTGTAAGACTGTCCAGCAAAAAAGAAATACAGCTTGCATGGTACCAACACTTTTCAAGGAGAAAAAAATGTTCAGACAAAAAGAAAATACTTAATGCAGGAATGTCAAGCAAAATTATTGCTGTTTTGGCATTCAGATTTAAAGAAATCTAGGTGAAATTATATTTGAGCTGAAAAGTTCAATTAAAACAGAACTAGAAAGCCCAAAATATTTTCATCAACACATTTTGAAAATTTTAAACCTGTCAGATAATTCCCCTCCCCATCCCTCTCCCCCAGTCAATTTTTTCAAAGAGAGAAGGATCAGGACTTCAGATTAGAATATGCCTAATATTTGGGAAAAGTCAAGACCAGCTCCAACACATTCTTGTGGTTTTAAGCTCATTTCTACATTTATTTAAAGGATTTATTCCCAGTTATTTTGGGGAAGCTTTTATGCCTTTCTCCATCTATTGAGTGCATTGGAATACTTTCCCTAGCATAGCTGTCAACACAGTTTAACACAACAAAAAATGGAACAGGCTAGATAGAGTCCAATTAAAAATAATATTCAATCCAATCAGTCCAGTGCAAGAGTCACATATTGTTATTCTACAATGACTAGTCTCCTATTAAAGTGAATTTTTTTTATTTTTTTTTTTTTTTTTTACTAACTGGTAGAACTTTGGTTAAAGACTTTGTTTTGTCTTACTCTCAATATTCCATGCCAGAAGACGATTTATTTTCTTCTTTTCCATGAGCCCAGAAGTTACTGCAGATTCCACCAGATTTCTTGCTAATGCACTTGTAAGAAGCTGTATAGGAAATAGAGGAAGGTAACGCAAAACATCATTATCTTGGCCTCTAAGAGGCATGTACTTCAAGCATGCCTGGACTGTGAGTATAGGCAAAGAGATGTCTCTTTTCCTGTAAAAAAATGCTGAGCTTTTTCATATCTGATTTGAGGATGCAATTTACAGCTGAGAATGCAGGTAGTCCATTTTTGGTGGACAAAATATGTTGTGGTGAGGAATACTTTGATGGCCCTACCAGTTGTTCCATACTAGATCTCATGTGTTTTTTCTGGTTAGTTTTCTTGCTTTCAAAAATGGCCATGTCCTCTGAGATTTACATAGTCTCTGGCACACCATCTAGCAAATATCACTTATTAAAAATCTGTGTGCAACCCTTCATCCGAAGTCCCTATACAGCAGAGAATGCTTCAGTGCATTAGAGGCACTTTCCTTCCTGCCCACAGCAAGACTGACTCCAGGATTTCCCAAGCCACACCATGAACCATCTCAAAAGTGAACCTAGCAGCACTAAGTTACAGTTCCTTGATCAGCAGAGCTCTAAAAAGAGGTTTAGCTTCCTTCCCATTCCTTTCCCCAGCTGTGCATTCCAGCAGTGGTTCCTGCTGATGCACACACAGTCCAAACTCATGTCTCTGGATGCCCACTAGTAGCCCAAGCTTCTGCTGAAGTTTGTGTTCAACGTAAAGGAGAGCACTCCTCCAATTTCCTGTCCTGACCTTTTTGCCTTCTCTATAGGGGATACACTTTCAACCTAATTAAACTGTATATGTGACAAAGATCTTCTAAGTAGCTGCTATCAGCAGAACTCAGGCATGCTCTGTATCAGTGTGCTGTGTTTTAGGTCTAGAATTTTAAAGAGCAGTTGGCATTTCCCATATCAGCAGTGCAAGAGCCAAATAAATCTTTCAGCTGTGATCCATTTTGAGAAGTGGCTTGGATACTGTAACTATATCCCCATCAGGACCCCAGGTGTTAGAAAATCTAGCTTTTGGATCTGAGTGCTACGGGAGTCCCAAGACACGCCTCAATGCCTGTATTACACCTGTACAGTACAGTGAGAATTTCCATCTGATGAGAGGTACATGTACACAAACTTTAACTTGCTTGAAGCCTATGGGCTTAAGGGAGAAATAAACGGAAAGATTTTTAAAACAGGCAGATATAAATTCAGGTATAAAATGGATTCAGGAGGGAGGACTGAAGCAGAAGGATTTATAAAGAGGCTTGGATAGAATCAGTGGCTTGGCAATCCATCCAAATGTAATTTTCTCCTAATGAATACATACTCTAGGACTAAACATGCTGACACTGGAGTCTGAGTATATACATTTTGTTTTCTTCTAAAAAAAACTCTGTTCCCCCTACCAAAAAAAAAAAAAAGAAAAAGAAAAAAGAAAAAGCACACAAGCACTCCAAACATGCTCCAAAAAAGGATGTGGATGTGAAGGGTGAAATGTGACCTGCACTCCTTGGAGGCAAAAGCCAGCATGCACCACTGTGTCACCTGGACTTCTGACACTCTCTGCATTTATACTTAATCAGTATTAATCTTGATAATTATTTACTCTGAGGGAATCTAATGAGATGCCAGTTGGTCTGTGCATATGCTTTTATATTCTGCTTAGACTAAATAAGCAGGGTTGGGGGCTAGGGAGAGTCAGGATTTCTGTCAGTGGGACCCTGTCTACATTCTGTTGGTTCTCCCGTCTCCCTGTGACACAACGCATATTTGATATTCCCTTGACATGAGTGTCCTTAAAAGAGAAGTTCAGGATAGTGGTCATGCATCAAAACATGTAAGAGACAACAGGTCTCAGAAACAATAAACTATCACATAGAGAGGTTGATAGAGGAATGAAATCTAAAGGGTAAGAGACGCTTCTTAGCATTCAGAGGAAAACAGCAGCATCAATATCACTGATAGCATAATCTTGCTTAACCTTACTTTTAAGGACTGGGCTTAAGGGTCTAAAAGCTGATTTTGATAGTAGATGCATACACTCTTATGCAATGCATTATCCTCACACCACAGTTGCATTTATAGAGCACTTGTTACATGGCACAGACTACTTTGCATGCAGAATAAGTTAGTGAATGCTGGAGTGCCTGTGAGGAGTCTCACTGTAACTTCTGATTGTTTCCAAAATTGTTTAGTCATATCTTGAATATTAAATTTAACCTAGATCTTCACAGATTTCATTTCTAGAGCCCTTCCAAGTAAAGAGTTTCCCTGTAGTGCACCTGATTTAAATAGATTTGATGGGACATTAGACAGCATAGTAACAAAAGACATTTACATTTTTAAAAAATGACCCAGGTAAACCTAGACAGTAACACTCAATAGGTAAACGCAAGGAAGTATCTCCATGGATAAACCATAGATAACTGGAGAGACTCTGTATTTCCATTTCTCCCCCTTAGTTTTTCCATGTGCTTTATGGAATTAAGAGCTACAACCAAGAATAAAACAACCCCAGCTCTCCCTATAGTACTTTAGCATGAAAAAGGTGAAAAATGTCTTGTGAAAAGGTGGAAATAGACCAAAAAGCCCCACGAATACTGAAATATTTTTGGGCTCCTCATGAAGAATAACCTAGAATCAAAACCGTTACAGCCAGAAACCTGCCCTTGCTTCAAAGGAGTTCAGAAAAGCAACAGCAGCAATGATTTTGAGAGGGGACTCTTAAAAAGAAAATAATGCAAGCACACTGAAGGCAGAATTCCCTGCTCAAATGAACATCTCTCCCCTGTTAAGATAATATTGTCATCCCTACGGTACAAGATTACTTGAACAAGCCATCTCCCCTCCTTTAAAATAGATTACAAATTCTACTTTTAGCACCAGTTTACCATTCTCCTTGAATATGATGTGGGGGAGAAATAAGGATACTCCATACCTCCTTCTAACTTTGGACCAACAGTCATCCTTTATCACAATGCCTAAAGGAAACTTTTGGTAAGAGTCTTTTGTTGAAATAAGGACAACATCTCCCTGAGGAGGCTGGAAAGGGGAGAAAAGAATTAGCCTGGCTAGAAGAAGGGAATGAGGGTGATGAGATGGAAAACAGAGATGTTGATCTGGATTCAGTACAGGATCAGAGATGGGAGGGAGATATGACTCTAAGTCACCCATCTGCTCTCCTAATTCTGGAACAGAATGAAACTGTACCCAGTCTGCCCAGACACAACTCCTACACGCCTGGGTGAGGGAAGTGTGGAGCATATAGATGACTCCATTGGATTTATTCCATTTCCACTAGGAGAAATTCTGGCTGCCTTTTTAGGGCAGGCAGGCCTTGGTTCCCTGAGCTGTGTAAAGTGAGTATCTTCCCTGAGAGACTGTGAAGCCTTTTTTGTCCTCCTTTCCTCACATTCTCACCTTGGACCCCAGAATTATGGCAGCACTAGCCAAAATGATCATCTGAAGTATCTGTAAGCTTTGCATGCTCACTTAACTCATGCATAAAGGTGGGGCGGATGACCAGGTCCCCGTCTAGAGGGATACTGCTTAGTTGCCTGAGTACAATCACCAGCGTAAACCACTATGATCATGAACAATTCAAATAAGCTAGATTCATAGACTGTAATAACAGTTAAACTACATATTGAAGTTGGTAAATGCTACCTAGTGAAATGCCTTGCAATTCTTTGGGTCCTGTAAAGCCTGAATGTATTGCTTAGGACAAGTAGTCACCCATTTAATGGTATTTCTATATGTATTTGGATATTTCTTTGTAGTACCACAACAGACAACCCAGATCTGAATATATGTGTCATAATTATCACAAATTGCTCAAGAGAATTCAGATGAATTGGGTATATGTCACAAAATTGAAAAGTTTTATTTCAAAAGTTAGAGTTGCCAGGGAACAATGTTATAGTTACCTACTACATCATTATTTACAAAATCCAAACATATAAAACCAAAAAAATTAAAAACTAAGGGCATCATAAATCTTAGACGGTTCATAGTCAGACAAAAAGACGTTCTTCTTAAGAAAATATTTCAGTATGAGACACAGAGCCAAACTCCACATCTTGGGTCGGTTTTCTGCTATTTAGATTTCAATTAATAATCGATTTAAAATACACTAAGTGGGATTTTTCAACCAAAGGGCTGTTATGGTTTGAGGTTTTGTTCTTTTCTTTTTTAAATAAAACACTTAGAACAGTAGTTTCTTGGTTATGGTGTCATATATTCACTTTAACAGAACTGCTTCTGAGGAATACAATGACAGAGGTTAAATGACAAAATTTTAGAAAGTGACTCAGTAAGACCAAAATCACCATAACTTAAACCTGGAAAAACCTATGAAAATATCCTGCCATGTGACAAATAAAACATAAAAATGTTCTTAAGTATTTTGAAACAAAGAATTAGTATGTATTAGAATTCCAGCATAAAGTTTGTAGCAATGAATTCTTGTTTTATGTGTGTGAAAATGTCATATTAATATTTACTTTTTGTATTTTCTAAAGAAAAAAACAAAATGGGTACTTTTCTTGTTCTCACAGAGGTGGCGTTTTTGTTTTCACTGACTGCCTTCTTTTCCTCATCAATCCCTAACATTTTTTTATTTTCCCCTTATGTCCCCACCCCCCCGTTTTTGCCATTGACTAAAACATGGAGGCAGCAGACAAACAAGAAACTGGAAAAAAATATATTTTTCTTTTTTTACACATAACTTGCATTAGATGAAAACCTCCCATGACAAGGAAACTCAAGAGCAGAGGAAGATCCTGCGCATGCTCAGATACCTCTCCTTTGGGCAGTATGGATGTGGCTGCTTCAGCAGTGTGAATGCAATTAACATGCACCACATAGCTAGAGAACTTGTGTGTGAGTGTGGACACTGCTGCCAAAGACAAGATAAACGCAGCCTCAAGGAAAAAGGCAAGAAAATCCGTGTGGGTTTCCTCCCAGTCAGCAGGCCTGCCAGAACTAAATGGCTAATAGCAGAAAACATTATTCCATCATGTCAGCATCTCCTCTCTTTTGCAAACATGGAAGGTCTAGGGCGAGTTATTATCTCATACTAGGTCTCAGACTAAAAGACTAGGTCCCCTGCTGGCACTGAGTTGATGGGTCTACATCTGCTCCAGCATGACCTTTATTTCAGAGGTAGAGCCCCCACCTACCTCCCTCTGCAACAGAGCTCAAACCCTGCAGGTTTTCCTTAATCCCTAGGGGATCACATTCATGTCAAAGATGACAGCAGCACCCCAAGGGACAATTCAGCTTCCCAACATGCTTGCACAACAGATACTCTCTTTTTAATGGAAGCAACAGTGCATGGAATAGCAAAAAAATGCAAATAACCAGTACAACACTATCTGACCCTGCTCTGTCAATTTTGCACCCTTCTCCTTGCCCTTGTTCATTCCCTATGTCAACAAAATTACAATAATATCCAAGTCACTAAGGTTATATAAGCGTATACAGAGAATTCTGAATAGAATTTCTTTTGCTTTTGTTAGGAGCTCTGCGTTTCATAGGTTATGCTGCCTTTATGCTTACATTTTGTTCAAAGTTTGAATTTATAACATACAACGTTAGAGGTAAGACAATTGTCACCTAGTAATATCAATTTTTTATTGTCTTTGAAGTTATTTGTCCACATCCTGACTCTTCATCACCCCCCATTTTCCTTTTGGAACACTTACCTCCATCACTAGGAAACCCTTCATGTTCTGTACAATGCTACATGCTCACAGGCCTACAAATCAATACTCACCATACCTTTACTTAGCTTCTGCAACACTTCAAAGAAATGTTACATGCTAGTTTGTGGAGCATTTTATGGTGCCCTCAGAGCACTGACTGGTCATATGATTTAAGCACGCCTTATTTTCAGCTATGAAAAACAGGAAGTGAGCAGATGAGGTGAGAAATAAATTATTTTTTACACTAAATGCCACCATTAAAACCCACTGAAATAATTTCCTTGTATAAGTTTCCATGTAACGATTCCTACAGTTGTCACAGAGGCCTTTTGTGAACAAAAGGGTTGGGTTTTATGATCACAAATGGGAAGGAAGCAGGTCCGTGGCACAGTCTCTCTGCTAGAAACTCTTGATCTGAAGTCTGGGATGTCATAAGTTGGCACCAAAATAGAAACACTCAAGTGATAGCGGAACGGACAAACCGCAGGCCACCAGATAGGAAAAAATATGATACCCTAATGTGAGGCCCCACAGGCGGTAAAGAAGATCTGGACAATGTTACCAAAGAAAGGGAAAGAGAGAGAGGCAGAAAAAGGAACTACAAATATACGTGCACAATATTGTGACCAAACATAAGGGTGTTGCATTGTCATTTTATCTCTTTACCAAAGATACACTGGTTAAGTATTTTTTCAGAATCATATAAGTAATTAAGCTATGTACCCTCTGTTTGCTTATATATGCACTGTAATGCTTTATCAGTCTGATGCAAACCCCGTGGCAAAGACTGCTGTTGATGGGAAGATGCTTCTATACAGACAGTGCATTACTGTATCTAAATGCATGCTGCTCTACCTATTTACTGATTAACTTGTACTCATTATTGACTCCTCAACCTCATTCTATTAAATGCCATCTCATAATTTTTCTGATAGCCGGATGCCATCATTGTGGGGTCTTGGTTTTCCATTAGGCTATAGTAAAACTTAGAAGTTGCTGAGAGCACAATATTATCAATTTCTCCTCTTCAGGGTGAAATGTTCATGCCTACTATGCAACACAAGGTCTTAACTTCATACTTCATTTGATGTTGTATTGGCAACCTCCCAGAAAATAGTTTATCTAGGTACTTGTACGGCACTCATCACTGCAGTATCTAGTGTCTTCCAAAATTCAACCCTCTCTTAATATATGTGCTTATCCACAGTTTGTGTGTCTGCCACAGAGTAATACTACCCAAAATAGCTCCTTCCCTCGTTCTGAACTGCAGCCCTCCAAACCTGGCTGCTAAGATAGCATTGCTGAAACATTTGATGCCAGCCTAAGCAGAGAAGGGCAAACTCTCTGTGGTTCTCTACAGCACTTGTAAGCAAACCAGTGACTCTGTATATGCAACAATACCAGGACAGGAATGGTAGCAACAGCAGGGGACTCAACTTGAGCACAGAAATTGGATGTTTATTATGTTGACCATTGTACTGAGTAACCTGAGAACGAATTACTGGGAAGCTGGCTTATAAAAAGGTTTGCCAGGAAGTCCAGATAATGCTGAATGAAATACAGGTATTTTTTGTGACAAACCCCACCTGTGCTGGTTCTCAGCTCAGTTAAAGGCTGTTTATGGACCAATGCAGGATAGGACAATGCTGTCTAGAAGCACAGATAGTAAAAATATTGACCAAAGATTGTGAAAGTACAAGTCAGCACTGAAAGTAGCCTTTTCAACATCTGCTCAGTATCAGCACAGCTGTCAACAGTGTGTGGATTCAAATACATTCCTTGAGAAGCCTATGTTCACTTAGGATGAGCTTGCAGTTACAGACAAAAATCAGTGATGCTGTAACATTCATGAAAGACAGCAGAGGGGGAAATCTTACTTCACCAAGTTGATAAAATTTGACAAGAAGGGTCTTCCTTTAGTCACGGCTTCTACTCAACCCATTTTGGGCTTTGTAGAAAAGGAAATCCCGTGGAGACCATAAAGATGTCCCCAGAAAACAAGATTGGTTACAAAAATTTCATTCAGGAAAATCTCTGAGAAAAAATATTTTGCTTTAGTCATAGTCTTTATGATAAATATGAGTTTATTTTGAATTTGGAACCTTATGGTTAACACAATGCATAACAGAGTGCCATGGTCCTTCATACAACAGAGTAAAGCCTGAAAAATGGCATCTGATTTTTACAACAGCAAGTAGTGGTAAGCAACATTGCATTATATGGTCATTTTGTTTTGGTATAGCAGAGGACAAGACAACCTGCAAGCTTCAGATACAAGTTTGAGTTGGAAGACTACCTGCCCCCTCCACACAGGACACCAGACCAAAGATAACCACACAGAATATAATTTTCCATATTTGCTCTGGTAGCCCATTCCAAACAGCTCTCCTTCACAGATCAGTTTGCTGCTTTATACTTAAGGAACTTGAAGACAGGTTTGAGAACAGTGTGAGGTCAATCAGCTCTTCAATAACTTTCTGAACAACCATCAGTTTAAAGGAAAGCAAAATACACACCTTCGGAGGAACACAGTACTTCTGCAGCATATTTGAGAAAATATTCTTTATAGATCAGGAGTACTATCAAGCCCTATGACAACCCCGATGGAGATACAGGAATGTGTATCCAGATGATGAAGCTATCCTTTGGCAGGCTTACACCAGATGAATGTAGTCAGCCTAAAATAAAACTTTCCACAGGACTACAAGCATCAAAACTATCATGTTAACCATACTTCTGTACAAGCATGCTCTGTGCTAGCCATACATTCACCACAACACCCACAAGGAGGTTCATTACATAGTCTTGTGGGAGGGGCAGGATGCACTAGTAGCCAATTAACCTGCTGGGTGGGGCATACGGAAAAGTGCATCCACCTGGCTGGTCCTCCTGGCAATATCATTCTCAACTTGCCTGTTAATTAACTTCTGGTAGAAAATGCAACTTCACTCAATCTGTTCAGTTCACATACAACCTCAAACATCTATTTGGGGGGGAAAAAAAAGAAGAAACTTTGATCTCTGAAAAGGTCATTATACTTTATAGCTTTAAACATGACATGCAACCTAGGAAAGAATCTTTGAACTGGCTTTTTGTCTGTGTTACCCACAGCTGTCATCTATTATTGTTAATAAAGTTTATTAGTAATGTTTCACAATCGTATCCTTGTAAATGAATAAAAAAGAACAAATCCAGGGTGTTTGGCTGGGGTTGTTTGGATTTTTTTTCATCAAAAAATAAAGATTCTCCAAATAATTGCATTAATTTTTGAGATTCTATAGTGTAGCATGTATTTTGAAAACATTAGAGATTTTCAGTAGCAGTCAGCACACTTGCAATGAAGGAGAATAGAATAACTTTGAGTTTCACTGTGTCTACTGATACAGACTCACACAGGGAACAAAATCTGTAATGGATAAAGAACTTTAATTTCACAAACCTGGCCCTCATCTTCAAAAGTCATTCCTTAGCAACCATGCAGTCAGTAAGCAGTGAAACAAACAGATCTTCTTCACTGATCACCCATTTACTTTTTTTTCTATTGATTATATCAAATTTTTGAACTAAAATACTAGTAGCATATTGGGAAACACTGAAGTCACTAATCTCCTGACAGAAAGTGCTTACTTTGCATAGAGATGTAGCTAAATAGCATATACTGATGCATCTTTACCCATGCAAAATAATTCTTTGTCTACAGTTCTGGACAGCTTTCATTTAATTTGATTCTATTAAATTTCTGGAGTAATCTTCTACCAGGATCACCATGGTGCTACATCAGTAGGTCACAGATGTTAGAAGGGTGAAAAGAGGGGCATGGGAAGTAAGATTTGCAGCTGATGGCAGGTAGAGTAAAAAGGCAATTAACAGACTAGAGACTAGAGCATCAGGTTTGTCTGATGGAGAACCAGCTGTCTCAAAGAAAACCAGCTTGGGCTTTTCTTAAGAAAATGGTGCTTGATCATATGAAGAGATGTGGCAAAATAAAATCACCTGGTTTAAGAACTTTACAAAGAGATGACTGGAAACACAGAACGCTTAACCTGTGACCTTTCCAAACTCACATGCAACCTAGGCATACAACCAACCTCAGTGTGTCAGAAATTGGGAGCTCTGGGCATGGGCAGTCTCCAGACCAAGACAGCATGTCAGTGGGAGAAAGCACATGACAAAACAAATATTTTAAGTGTCTTGATCATGGCTCCTTGGTTAAGCCTGCTAGAATTCTCAAAAAACCCAAGGGGCTGGGGTGGAGAGGATGTGTTTTTTTCTCAGCTGCCTCTCTTACAATTAGACTCCGTAGCGATATAACTACAATAGAAACATGATTCATTTGCTTCAAGCTGCTAATTTTATAGCATTGTTATAACTTAACTCAGTTTGCTGCTAAGTCTCAGTTTTTGCACAGATTCCCATATTCAGTGGCTATGCTGAGAGGCCCTGATCCACTTGGAATAACTTTGACTGTTATCATAGGATGAGATCCCAAGAAATGTTGAGATGTATTCCAAACTGTGGCACAGACACTAACTGGTATCTGAAGCAAATAACTAACCTCTCTGACTTGATGTGACCAGGTAGATTTTAAATTGGTAATTGCCTTCAAAGGAAGGATTTTGCTTTTCAGCAGCAAGGGCTGTGATTTCCATTTTCAAAATAGAGATCAAGAGAATCAAAATCTATCTTTAATTATTTACCTGAAAAACATGTTCCCTCCTTCTGCAAGAGCAATGATCAAAAAACAATTTGGTTGCTCAAGTTCACTTAACAAAGGTGTAACTTTTAAGTGCAGATAGTTCTCTTGTACTAGTACAGTGTACAAATGTTCAATGTGTATGTTTGATATGTGTTGTTAGTTACTTGTCCTTAGTGCCAAGTCAAAAGAATGTAAAAATACCCACTTCCATTATAAGTTCTCTCATATGTAAATTCAACTGCTTGTTCAAATATTTGTTAGAAATGAGACCTTTCCAAAAACTGGAAAGAGGCAAAGTCAAAGGCTGGCCAAAGAAAATTAAGAGAAACTTTGCAACAAAAATGCACCATTTCCCCCCTATCCTTCAATGTTCACAGTTTCATCTGTTAGCTAATGCTAGTAAAGAGATTGGAAGTTTAGAAGCCTCACATTAAGTAAGAGATGGGTACAAATCTAAGTTCTGGAAGGGAGCAACCTAAAATTCTCTAATGGTTTGAATTCAAATCTATTTGGCAGCACGGAGCCATCTTTGATTTAATGGCTAAATAACAAATATTTGTCTGGGAGAACACGGACAAACTGTTTCCCGAACATAAAACAGAATCCCTTTGAGATTTTGGACCACACAGTCTTGTTCTTCCTTAATAGGCTCCAGTAATTTGAGAAATTACATTTTATCTCATAAGTAAAATGAAAAGAAGGATGCTTCCAACACACTGAAGTATGCTAAGTTTTTAGGTTTGGTTTGGTTTGGTTTGTTTTTTGGGGTTTTTTACAGTATAAATTTTTAATGACATCATATCCATGAATCTTATGCAAACGAAACTATTTGGTTGAGGAAGACAGAGCAATTCCAAGATACTTTCAATGTACAAATTAATCTTAGGGGGCCTAACCTTACTTGTCTTTTTATTACATCTAACTTGTTCTTTTAAAAATTCTTCAAGCTACAGGTTAACAGCCTTGCCTCCTCATGAATTGTTCTTTCTACCCCTTTTAAAAACTGGGCCTTCCTAGTAGATATAGATACTACATTCCTTTAAATATATTTTGACAAATAAATTTAATCTTATAACACCATTCTGTAGTTTCCCATAGCTTGCTATTAAAAATACATAGGCAAATGTTGGAGGAGTCTGAGTCTAAAGGGACCTTAATGTCTAAAGAGATATAGATTGAAATCCCTTTTAATCAAAATCCTGTGTCTCCTATATTTTCAGACAGAAGACTGAATATCATTAGCCAACATATTCTTCAGCAATACCAGTATGTTGGAGAAAACATAACACACTGATCTCAGTGCAGTGGATGAAGCAGGCTGCTCAGGTACAATGCTGAAAATTCCACTAATGTAAAAAATTCAGTAGAAATCACACACACACACACACACAAAGCACTAAAATTTATCTAGATAGAAGCATTTACTTGGTTTTACATTTGTCTTATGGTGAAGTTTAATTTTGTTTTCTATACAGCATTTGTATTTTCTGGTTTATATATTACTTAGCATTGGTTTTTTGGGTGTCATCGCCAATTTTATTCCTGTGTTTAATATTTTAGTTTTTCCACTTCCTGCTTAACTATGGAGTACAGCTGATTTATGATTCTTTTTTTATTGTTTGTTTGTATAATTTGGTTGAGGTATAGATAGCTGTCTGTTTTTATTGGTTCTTTAAATTGGTTGTTCCCATGGTAACTTTTTAGTGCATTCTTTCCTGAGGTTTGAAGGATGCTTTGGGGCTTTTCTGTGGTGGTCTGGTAATCTTCACCAGACTGCAGCATGTCTTTATGTCTTCCTCCATGTTTTGACCATCTTAGTTTCTTAACTCTTTGCTGCTTACGTATGTCCGGTAGCCTCCCATAGTACAATTTCTACATTGGCATTTAAATAAAAGCGACGGAAATATAAAAATCATACAGCAAAAATAGATACATTATTTAAATATAATCTAGGCATAGGTGTAAGGAAATCTGTTCCTTTTCAACCTAGATTCATGCTCTCAGGAGTATCTCTTGTGTTACACATGGAAGCATGTATAACTGTGCCAGTATGTGTTGAGCCTAATTCTACTTTGAATGTCCCAAGCCTTTTACAACACACAAGCAACAGAAGAACAACTTAAAATATAGCTTGCCTGCCCAAAAAGAATTTCTCAAGATCTCCCCCCCAAAATCATAAAAGTAAACAGTGGTAACTCTAGATCACTTGTATAAAGCTCCACACAGAGAAAAAACAACCAAACTTCCTGACCACTGCTGCACTCCATTCACAGCAATGGCCATCGAGGTCCTGAGGTTGCTCTGCTTTCTTGTGAGAACTGGGTACACCTGAGGACAGCCCCAGGCTGCAGAGGGGTCCAAAAGTGGCTCAGAACTACTCTTGTCCCTTCTGTTTCCTGTCCAAGTACAGCTGAGTGAAAGCAGAGCATCAGACTCTGTGTAACGGGGTGACCTGAGACCACATCAAACCCTCTGCCACAGAGCTCTGTCTGAGGCATGACAAAGGTGGAACTGTCCATATTTCAAAGCTTGTGTTCTGGAAACCAATTTGCTAGTAAAAACAGATTGTCTAACACTGCAAAAGCTGCACATACACCTTCCAGAATGTTTATCAGGTAGAAAAAAGGCATAGTACTGATGGATCCTGATTACATGCAGCACATCCATATCCTGGTGCGGCTCAGTGCTGGAGAGGGGCAATTACCCTCAGCATGTTATGCAAAACAGAAAAACGAAGCTGTGCTGAGCCAAATATGAAATCTTTCCTGACTACTGAGATCACATGCATGTTCACATTATTTTTAGAATACTCAGATTATTTTTTGTTTTGGTTTTTTTTTATGAAAGTCAACATGCTACATGCTGGGTTCAAGTTTTCAAGCAACTTGTCCTCAATGTCATCACAATTTCTTCTCTTTTATAATGTTTACCCTTTAAAAAGCCTTGTAGACTAGAGCAGTTCATGGTATGGGATAACCATATTTTTATGAAAAAAACCCAACCCAACCCAACAACTACAAAATACTCTTCTAATAGGCTAGCCTTCTCCACTAAATTCTGTAAATGTTCAAATAACCTCCAAAAATAGTATTGACTGAAAGTCTGACATTTTCTTTTGCAAGGGCAACTCTGTTACCATAATTCTTCACATCCATTTCTACTGAAGAAAACACACAAAAGGAAAAAAAATCTAAATGCACAATGCAGACTTCTGTTTTAAGAACGTGCAAAAGTTGAGAGCTAAGGATATGTATGACCAGATGGCAGAAGTTCAGAGCTTTTGCATTCATGATGTTGAGAGATCATATGAATTCCTGGGGAAGTATGCAAACCAGTTGCTAAAAGGGTAGTTATGGAAATATTTAATCATGGGAACAATTATGTGCATCATTTTTCCAAAGTGTCAGGAAGAAAGCAGCTTTGAGAACTTATTCAAGCCATCTGCAGACTCAGGCAGACCACAATCACTTAACACTGTTCATAGTTGGAAGGTAATATTTACAACCCAAGGAACTACAGGTGGATTTAAGAGATTTAAATTAGTGAAGTCTTTGAGCATTCTGTAGCAGCTTTGGAATAAAAAGGAAATCATGCAGAAACAACCCTGCCAGGAAGTAAACCCACCTAATCCTAGGGTTTTGTGCATGTGGCTTGGTAGATTGAGCAGAGATTTCTTTAAATTAGTCCTATTCTTTTTGCCTAATCTTTTCTTGGTAGAAATGGATTACAGCAGCACAGCTGCCTTTGTAAAATGTCATCTTGAATCTTGCACTAATTTTGGATGCTATTTATTTGGATTGCCTTGGAATAAAATTATTATATTTAATGGAGAATGATATGCTCACCTAAAAATTTTGCAGTTTGTTTTTCTCAATATCCCATAGTAAGAGTAGTTGTGTATTGCAGTCTACACTGCAAAGCATTATAATTGTGGCCAGTAAATTATATAGGATTTTGGATGAGATAATCCCATTAGGTTTCCATAGTAAAGCACTGATTTCATTCTCACTACCATTCTATAGGATGTTTCCACAGGGAAAATTTGAGCTAAAGCAGAATCTCTAGTATCTTCTTCTTGGCCTCAAAGCTACTACAGAGCATAACGATTATAAACTGATAAATCATTTCAATGGTTATGACATCCTCCACTGACTAGAA
This sequence comes from Falco naumanni, assembly GCF_017639655.2. NCBI lineage: Eukaryota > Metazoa > Chordata > Aves > Falconiformes > Falconidae > Falco > Falco naumanni. The sequence continues at coordinate 22,815,270 of NC_054057.1, read as the reverse complement.
GGGCAGTGGTACATACACACACGCTGCTGCCAACATTAAATAATGTCAGCTGAATTAAGTAAATGATGATTTAGCTTCAGCTAAGCTTTTAAGGGCAAATTTTCTTCCTCTCAAATAGGGATGATGGTTGCACTTCCTATATTCAGATCTTGTTACACTTTAAAAGTCCAGTTTACGAGTTTGGTGATTTCACTAGGCATTTTGCCCATGCTGAAAGAGCAGGATGTTGGAACTGAGTCCTGCCGTATAGATTTAGAAGGATGAAAAGTTACAGTCAGTTTGAAAACTCTTAAATTCCCACTAATTTGTGGACATGAACAAGCTTCACACAGCACAGATACCCATGTGCTTTATTCCAGAAATTTTTACATCCCACAAAGTTGTAAATAATTCCCAAACTTTGGATGCATTAATCTTGTCGTATCCCAGACTCCCTGTCCCATCCCCCTCAAAAAATAAAGAAGTCAACAGTGCTCCAATAACTGATAGGCAGTCTGAGTGGCATAACTGTATTCAACTAGCAACCTTTGACCCAAGGAGCAGTTCTCACTCCTGCTAACACAGTTGCAATAATATTTGTAAAGGCTCACTAAAATGTCTGGAGTTTGATGGTTCTTTTTCCTCTCTGAGAAGAGGAGAAAAGGCAAAAATGGTGTAGGCTTGGAATGCAGAGGATGAACAAAAGTACTTGCTAGACTCACACTAACTGTGCAGTTGTTTGCTTCCTGACAAAGATGGTGTTAGTTCCATTTGCCAACATGCACTGCAGCTAGCTATATGTAACTACTAACAAACCACACACACAGTCAAGGTCTGTCACTTTTGGCACAGAGACTAGAATAACTGTATAATCCAAATGTAAAAAAAAAAACATGCAGTAGGTGGTCTTTTTTTGCTCATCCCCTGCACCCTCTTCCACCAAGTGACACTGACAGTATCAGCTCAGCACACTGCCAAGGACAACAGCATCACTCGACTTAGTCCACTGTTGTGGCACACCAACCTTGTTTTAATTTTGTATTTGCCACTGTCTGATTCTAACTGTGCTAAGAACACAAATTTAACTGTATATAGGAACCCTAATACATTCATCACAGCTGTAAAATGACATTTAGAAAAAAAGGAAAGATGAAACACAGAGTACAGCAGATGGAAGAAAGGAGATATTGTTCATGCTTCATCCATGAAGAGAGCTAAATTAAGCAAAAAAATTCATTTTCAGAAGGCATTTTTTATTAATGTCATTATCATGCAGGTCTGCTCAAGAATTATAACTTCATAATGAAAACAATGCAGAATGGACTTTGAAGCATATGAATCTCCACACTGGTGAGAAGAACAAAGCCTGTTTTTCACTATTTCACTCAGTTGCTACATTCAAAGTGGTCTCATTGCTCTTTTCTGTACTGCCTATACATTATTGGTAATGAGTCATTAACTATTGCAATGATGTAAGATGGGTCCAGTTTTGCCTTCCAGTTAGAGCTGGGAAGCCCAATTAACTTTATGACAAGAAGCAAATCAGAAAGAGACTGTCACTATATATTTGAGAATATCAGCATGTCTTCTTCCTTAGATAGCAAAATATAAACCTTTGCTTAGGAATAGTCATGCAGCCAAATATCTTTTGTCTTGATGACATATGTCATAGTTCAAAGTCAGAGTTCTCTCTACCTCAGTGCTTAGAGAACGCATTTTTTTCCTGTCACACACACTTCACATGCATTCTTCTCTCCTGTCCCAAAGTTAACTTCATCCATTTTTAAATGTTAAAATTATATGCAGAATAAGTGTATTTTTCCCACAAATTATGCCTTGACATCCACCTGATCTATGGACAGGGATGGGGGTTGCTGAAACGTCTAAAGAAACTGGAGGCAGAACAGTATTTCCACTCTAAAAGGTTTCTAGATAATCTAAAATCTATTCCTCGTAATGATTATATCTATATTCCTCATATGACTATACCTATATTCTTCATCACTCGACATCACTTGTTACTCCTTACTGAATTCTGAAAATCACTCTTTAGTTGAGAAAGACTAAAACCCCATCAACTTTTTACCAGGAAGAGCTATATTCAGCTTCTCCTGAAGCAGAGAATACTTACTATGCTTCCATTGAAATATAACAGATTAGCCCCTCTCTCCTCCCCAAGCTGGTGCCCATCTTCTTTTCCTATTCCCATAACATATTTCTCTCACACAGTTTCTTGCTCTTATAGGAAAGAAACTAAAACACATACGACACAGAAACAGAATAAACAAAAGACAAGTCCACAAGAGAAAGCCACTAGGACACTGGAAAAAATATTTTCCCATGAATCTAAAAAAGATAACAGGCACTTTGCTTACATGTCTCCTTTCATCCCTGAAAGCTTTAAAGTTAATTCATGGTTTCATAACTACAATAAAGTAACCATGCAGAGATTAAAATCAGGGCCTCTTTTTATTTGGATATCAACAGTATGAATCCCACCCAGGTCTTTCTGAAAGCAGCCTTGGCTGACACTCCACAATGCTTCCTCAAGTTCATCTTCAGCCAAATAAGAAGTGGTCTGGAAAGGATTCATCCGTTTAGTGTACACAGAAGATCCTCGTCTTGGATCTATAAACCAAGTCTTTAAATTCCATTGTAATTACTTTGCAGTCATAAATAGAACAGACACTATTTGTGGCATCCCAGCTGGCTTTTTAGACAAGGTGCACACATCTTCAGTGTTCAAGAAATACACGTGGACAGTGACAGAGACCTGAATATGATTAATTAATGAACTTTCTCTCTCAAAAAAAAAAAAAAAAAAAAAAAAAAAGGAAAAAAAAAAAACCAACAAAAAACCCAGGCAGCATTTCATTTTTTTTTAACATGCAGTAATAGGATAAAAGAATTTTCTGTATTGAGTAACATTTGCTCAGAAGCTGGGTTCCCACCTTGAATGTTTCTGGTAGGCAGAGTCAGTGCAAATGAAAGTTCTGCTGTAGCAAAGTGCTATAAATCATTTAACTCTAAAGACATGATGACTTAATAACAGTCTTACACAAAACTCTTCACTGAATTTAAGAATCAAAACCAAAACACTATTTTCCCAAGATATGCAGTTTTGGAGAGACAGTCACGGAAAGTTAGGCTATGGCTAGGGTTAATGCTTGTTAAAGATTTTACCAAAGATTACAAGTCATTCATAGTCCCTCTGATATCTATAAATGCCTAGCTTCCACGGATGCATATGCAATGGCCACAAGTCCTTTCATTTTAAGCTGGGATAAAATTATTTCCTAGAAGTTGTCTGCCAGGAGTTCCCCCTGACCCACAGCTTTTGCTGGCTCTTCTGCTGAACAGCAAATGATACTTGACCATCAGCAAGACAGCCAACAGCTCAGATTTCTGTTTATAAGCTTAGTATAAAATTCAGATTCGATAGGTCTTTTAAACGTGATCAATTCTTGCACTGATTTTTAAAGCCTTAAAGAAACATACCTTGTAAGTTTCATACACTCAGCAGTAAAACACCACTTGAAAAACATGGATTATTAGAGTATATAGCAATTTTTTGTAACATCATTATTTCAGTATCTCATCTCCAACACTGGTCTTAAGTAAATACTGAGGAAAGAGTGACAACAAAGTATATATGAGTAAGTATACCCCTCACTGCCTCCAGTGGTAATCTCTTAACACAAAAAGTGCTATGTCAACATAAGATAACTCTGTATTGTTGTTATCCATCATTGCAATGGTAAACCACAATTTAACAGGAGTTTCAGAACTCATTTTCTAGTAGAGAAGAATGCAGTCAAACGGATTGGTAGAATATATACTGAAGTAAGGAAAAAAAGGAAATGCAAGAATTGTCTAAAAAGAGTTTACAGGTATACAGGATAGCAATATGCATGATCTATAGAAAACACCAACCTCAAGTGAAGACTGACAGAACTGGAGCTCTATCAAGCAAAGTAAAACAGGAGAGACATGACATGGGTTTTAAGCTACAAAATAAAAAAAGCAAAGGACAAGCTAGCAATCTGCTTCTCATATCCATAGTGACATGAAGTGACAGGCTTAATGGCAGAAAAGAAGTTTTTTAAACATTAGCAAAAAATACCCAAGAGTAAGGGTAGTGAAGCTCTGTAATAGATTGCCTGGGGGCCTTAAAGAATAACTGTAAAGTTTTGGAACAGATTAGACAAACATCTGTCAGGATTAGCTCATGCTGCCTTGGGGCAGGGTGATGAACTAGATGATCTTTTGTGCTCCCTTTTAACCCTAAAATTCTACAACTATTAGCAAAAATCCCCACACTTCCATGGCAAGAACCAGAGAACAACTTGGTTCACTAGCAAACCAAAGATAGTGATTTAAACAACAGTGGTCTACCACTGGATAAAGATGGTAATGTTTTAATAATGCTGCAAAGAAAAGCAAAGGTTTCAACACATATTTTTGTTCTTCGGTCTGGAAGAAGAAAGATGCTTTTATTATGCTTTCAGGTTTCTTGTGTGTGCGAGTAAACTCATAACTTCTTCAGGGAGAGAGGAAGACAGCCATCCTCTAAACCTCATTTTCTTGAAAATGGAGGCTAAAAACTAGTTAAAGAAGCATTTTCATGAGATGTGGAAGATCTATAAGGAGGTGGGGCATGCTACATCTAATAAGACTCAATTCGTTAAAGGCAGATCTTCATTGTGTAAAGTGCCATTATGCAGAGACCATGCCACAAACAACTCATACAAGGTCTGTAACTGGAAGCTGTACAATTGCATTGTCATGGGCCAAGAAGCAGGCATTTTCACTGCAGAAACTGCACTATGCTAGCTAACCAGGAGGGAGACTTGAAGTGGTATTTGTGAGTGGCGTCACACTGCATCTGATGCACATACCAGCCTAAATCAGTGCTGGCTCAGCATTCCCTCTACTCTAAACTCCACTGAGATGGAAAAAAAAAAAAAGGCAAAAAACCCGTGATGGAAAGGGGCTTACATCAGATTTGCTATTCTCAGGTAAATATTTTTCAACTTTGTTGTACATGTTTAATTTAAGATCATCATTAAATAGTATTGGAGTTAAAGAATGACTTGGCAAACTCCTGTGCAAGATCCAGACTTAAGTTCCCACTAAAGCCATTTTCTTCTATAAAGTGGAACACTTCCACCCAAGGAAAGCCAAGGGTATAACAGCGTGGGAACTCACCTGGTACTTTACAGAGGCAAGATTTGAACTTCACATATTCTAGACACTTACCTTTCATTTTGCACCAGCTACCTTTCTATTCAACTAGCTGTTTCTTCTAGATCAAAACTTGTGATGCCCTCACAGACAGGAGGAACAATTTCCAGCTCAGTATCCTTTGAAATACAAGCTTCTATTAAGAGCAGCTTTGAAAAAAAATCAACATTTTAAAGCTAGTTTCATACACAAATATTTTTGTCACATCTCACAAAATCTCTGGTTTGGTTCCCTTTCTATGCAAAATAAAAGTAACACCTGTGAGAGGATGCACTGTGGAGTCACTCATAAGTGCTGGAGCAGACTAGCAGCCCCACTGCCCCTCTTCTTCACGGTGCCCCCATGAAAATGCCCTGCCAGCGTTCAAAGGCATTCCAGGGTGCATACTAATGAAAAGCAGCAAAGCCTACTCCGGCTCCTCATCCTCTAGGAAGAAGAGCAGTTACAATGAGTGAGAGAGACAGAGGATTTGTGCCAACCCAAAGGAATGGCAGGGAGCTCAAGAGAAACACAGAAATGTGGTTTGTAGTTTTTTCGCTTTGCCTTCTCTTCCCTCTTCAGCCCTCCTCCCTCCAAGTTTATTGCTTGTAAAACGGCAAGAAGAGAGCACAGCTGAAGATTGCAGGCCAATTAGTGTCCATTTGGATTAGCCCAGAACCCCTGCAAACCTACCCTAAAGAGTCCCCAAATAATTTCTCTTCCTTCTCATTCCCCTCTAGGCTTGCGCCACTGCTTCTTGGGGAAAGTATAGGAAGTGGTTAACTCAAGACGAATGCTTGTACAGACCCTGTGCCATTCCAGAACCAGCAGAATAAAATTATATTGGTCACAAAGCTTATTTTATATCTATATAACCAAACACTTTATGTTTACAAATGTTACCTATGCATTAATAATACAACTTAGAACACACAGTTACTTGTTGAATTCTTGTATTTTGCTATCTATGTGAAAAGCACAGCACCAGCAGCTGGGCTCCAGCACTATCAGAATTGCTGAAGGAATAAAGACCTATCAATGCCTTAGAATACAAGGAGCAGCCCTCCTGAAATGCAGGTAGTCCTCCCAAAATGTCACCACATTAACCCTCCAGCAACTGCTCAGAGCTGTGATGTGAACACAAACAGGGGAGGCTGACATTTGTGCCTCATGCCTGTGCTAAGGCCTCCCTAAACTGAAAACACAGCTGGTCACAGTGTGCAACTTTCACCAAATGACAAGGCTGGCATCCCTAGATGTAACAGAAATTTAATGAGGTTTCAATATGTCACGCTAATAGAGCTAAATCAGAGCTACTATGAATGTCAATGACGTTATCCTACTGACTTCTCACCCTGGACATATAAATGGCTCCTGAAGAACATGACATATCTGAGCATTAAGTTGAACAGGGTTTAAATAGCATAATTAAAGATAATATGAATCTACTCATGTTAAATATGCTGAAAGACTTCAGACACTAGAATAAATACGGTCTAATCTCAGGGGAAGGATTAGTGTGATAAAGATGACTACAGTTCCACTGTTTAATTTCGTCATGTAGATGCTCCCTGTAGAAACTGCAGAGATAATTTTTCTAAAATAGAAAATGAGGTTCTGTTTCTGAAGGCATGCAAATCCAAAGCTTAAGAAAACAAAATGTTATTCAAGCTTGTAAAAACAGAAGGCTAAAACCGCCAAATGTAACATGGTATTGAATAGCATTCACACTCATCTAATTTAATGAGGTTTTGGACTCTTGATGCCAACTCTGGTGCCCAGGGTGGTAATACACAACCTAAGCACTGATTTACTAAATCATAACCTGTAACTTATGTAATGTGTTTAGTATAGATAAGTGGTTGTAGCTTTTTGAATTATGTACCCTAAAAACACAGTAACACACACTTCTTTACACCAGTAAGCGAAGCTATGTGTGGTAAGGATTGGCTCTAAAGCCATCAGAATAAAAGATATATAATTTTATATATAAAGAATTTAGAAATTTATTTGTCAGTTCAGAGTATTTTGTTTATGGTTTTGAGAAAATGGGACTTCTCATGTCAAGTATTTAGTAATACCAACTACTAAACTGCCACCTAAATAATTGCTGAGACTTACTATGACAAAAAACAGCAGATGGTAAACTGACAAGCTTTCTGAAGAAAATTCACATAAACGTACCCCAAGCATACTAATCTTTATTGGATTTTCTGTACATTGCAAATATAATCCCATTTACTTTGAAGTTAGTAAAAAGATAAAATGATTTTACAGATCAGCAAGGAACGGCTGGGTAGTGATGCATATATACAACACACAACATTCTGGAATAGGATTTATACTGCTGAAAATACAAACAAAATCTAAACAAGTTCCTTCAGGTGTGTAACTGGGGAAGTAAAAAAATTGAATTTATACAAAAATATGACTGAAATATTTACAATGGTGTTAAAAAAACCACTATGCCTAGATTACTAATTCTCCCTGTCTGATCCTGCACTTCTGTATTCAATCAAATCAGAACTGAAACTTACAGGAATGCAGAAATACCAAGATTCAGTGAGGGATTTATATATTTGTTTGTTTTAACTATAAGCAACACTCTATACTGACGGTGCTGAAACACCCAAAACCAAAGTCACTCCCCAAAAACACAGAAAAAGTCTGAAACTGGACAAACGCCAAGCTGTAAAATTTTAGTTCACCAGTCTTTGTTTCTGAGAAATCATTAACTTGAGAGGTTTTTATAGAACTTTAACTTCAGACAGCCACTGTCACAATATTATAGCTACATTATGCAAAGTTTTAAACATACTGTGCTGTGTGAAAAAAAATGAATGGTTTACATCTCATTAGGGGAAAAAAATAATCCTGACAAGTCATAAAGCTGAATGGAGACAGGAGCAAACAAGCCCAAAAGCTGGTATAGGTATAGGATTTACACTGGTTTCATAAATGACGTTGAGAATAGTCTTAATATTCTGCTCTACCAAAGAATCACTAAAATATAATTAACAAGACCTATTTCATCATACCTTACTCTATTTCAAGAAATAAAGAAAATGTAGATAGATATCAGTGACACCAAATATTAGTACTCTATTTATATACAACCTATGCATATTGCAATGTAGATAAACTCACACATCAAATATTATTTACTACTTTATTATTAATTGACATATCTAACTTTCTTACATTCTTCTTACATTATACTGACCTTAGGTGACATATCACCTATAATATACATTGTATACAACATATACAAGGAACAAAACCTTTCCCCAGTATTTTTCTTTTTTTATAGAGAAAAATAAAATTAAAAAAAATATGAAAACTGGCTGGGGGATTACCAGAAATTCTATCCTATTTTTTCCTACATGAAGGAATGGGAAAAATTTTGGTAGTGTCATGAAGCCACTGGAAATATTGCAGTGGTGAATATGAACATAGTCTTCATTAGGTGACTGCTGCTTTGTGGTCATTACTTGGGAATGGCTTTGGATTATCATCTTATTTTTATTGGCTCTAACTTAAAGATACCTTCTTCAGTTGGTGGAAAAATAATGCTCCTTCTTTAGTGCTAAGAACAGCAGCCTAAGGCTGGAATGCTCTAAAGAAACACAAGCTTTTGTAAAATGATGTCATATGCCAACTGTGCCAGGCAAATGTGTAGTAATAGCTAAAGCATTCTATAATTAAAACAAGTCCCTTGTTAAAAGAGACTGAAAGTGATCAAGGCTCTTTTGTCTGTTCAGACACTTGATAGATGTGAAAAGAGTTTTGCTTACAGTGAAGATGGTGCTTTGGTTTCTGTCTCCATCTTAAGTGGAATAGAGTGCACCCTGAACTATGCCTATTTGCAAAGAAACTAACAGAAGTAATTCAGCAAAATGATCCCAACAAAAGGGGCATTCAACACAAAATAGACAGGTATTTCTCTCCCCTCTAAGACATGGAGTGAAGCCTTAAATAGCTGAAACTATTATTTAATAGTTGCAAGGCAATAAAGCAAAGATATTTTAACAGTACTGCCAACAAGCGAATTATCCACTCAGGCTAAAAGGACCATTTGATACCAGTAGTCACTTGATTACAGCATGTGGTCCATGACTATTCTTTTACACTACCGTGTTTCTAAAACATTTTATATTTACCAAGAAACAGTACATGTGAGGAAATATCTTGAAAATAAGGTATTTCACTGATTGAAACACATTCCTCATTGTGCCCCTTCTGACCTTGTACCTGCTTTATGCCTTAAAGGGTGACATGGCTGTCCAAATGCACCATTTCTAACAAAGAATAATTTCTCATCTAAGTACACTTCAGTACAGTTTTAATGTCACATTTGTTCTTTCTTCTTGGACTTGCAGAGGTACAAATACAGCAAGAGACAGACAGTTCTAACAACAGCCCTAGCCATGCTTGCAAGAGAGATACCTGGAAATTTTAAATTGTAGCCTCTTATACTCTTAAGCAACAAAAATAAAAAAAATACTGAACCCACAGCATTCAGAACACTTTTTAAAAATTCCATTTACTTGACCCATAGTGGCAGGGGACAAGGTTGCATATCAGCATGAGAGGCTGGTTAATGCTAAACTCTGTCCTGAGCATTTGCCATCACGGAGCTGAAGCTCCAGAATAGGAAGATATGAACATAAATCTACTTCTTTCCACCACATAGTATCAGGCCAAAAATACGTAAGTCTGAGACAACCCACTGAGCAAGTAAGGAGACTGTGAGCCCACACTCAATAGCATGTTCAATATGCAAGTACTTAATTGCTTGCAAAAGTTGATACCCTCTTTCAAAGCTGGACTTGGAAGTCTTTGAATTCATAGTATCTAACTAATTCTTGGACAGTTCAGAATTTTGCTGCAACAGCCATAATCTTGCCACTTTTCTCATCAAATGCCAAATCAAAATGCAACAGTAAGCATTGCTCATGTGTGTATTTCTGATAGACAACTTTAGTTATGAAAAATTAACATCATGAAGTGATTTTCACTACAAAAAAATAAGGTAATTTCTGGTGCAGAGCTTTGTCTTCAATACTCTAATAAAAAAACAATGTAAAACATGGGATATATATATAACAAAAATAATACAATAATTCATGTATTATAAATAAATATAAATTATATGATTCTTTTATATATATATATAAAAATATACATGAAATAAAACATGTATATTCCACTCTTTCTGACCCAAAGAGCATTTTGTTTGAGCTGACTTTATAGTAAAGCTAAGTCAAGTATTCCATTATAATTTTAAAGGACTTTAGTCACATTCTCCCTAAGGGAAACAAATAACTGATTTATGAATTGTGAACAATTTCCCAGCTTAAAAAAAACACAAACACTTCTAAACTGATCTAGTTATGGTCCATCTGCAAAATGTAAATCATTCAAAGTAAAAACCACAGTGTAGGTCTTCAGAATTCATTTTCTTTGAGCTATCGACACTATATACCCTTTCCCATTATAAAATACTTGCAATCACATAAGACTTCATTTCTCCATTGTAAACCATTCTTTTTTTCTGATAATCAGCACTATGCATAAATAGACATTACTCAATTTCAAATACCTTTTTATATCTCCTCTGCTAGCCCACATTCCACTTTGGAAAAGACAACCAACCAACAAAAAACCAAAGTCACACAGACAAACACATCAAACCATGTTATATAAAAAAGCTTACTGAAAACAGGCCATTTAGGGTGTTTCTAGGCATACCATATTTTTCCAGATGTTTTGTGACTCCTAATGCAGTTTACTCTAGGAAGGAATTTGACCTGTCTCTAAAATGCTTCATCACTAAAGGCAAGCATAATGATATCTGGCTTCCTGGATCTGTTTGAAAAGTTTTCCTACAAGATTTTTTCCTATACCCGTTTTAAAGCAGAGTTAATGCTCTTCCTTGTAGCTCTAAAAAAAGTCTAATTTCTAGCCAAGAAATGTTAACCACCCCCATTAATGGATTATTAAACTCTTAAGTCTTTTCTTTGCAATTACTAATGTAATGTTATTTGGTTGAGCTAGGGTTTATTTTTGTCATCTCTTCTTGCCTTCAACATGTGGATGAGATGGGGCATGCACAGTTTTCCTGCCATGCAACCTGTTGTATTGCAAAGTTGTAAGGGGAAAGAATGATCACAAGGATTTGTTAGCTGTGCATTTTCAACTAGCTGGATTTGAGAGGAAGCAAGGCAGGTCTTCACCTAGTGGTCTTAGTT